>NC_069499.1:1558924574-1559150308 GCF_027579735.1 Bombina bombina | reverse complement strand
CCTTCCCCAACCCCAACCAGAGATACCAGAGGCAGCAGGCCTCATAGACTGGTCCTGGGAGGACCCCCAGCAGGCAGGTGGAGATGGGACCCGCAGTCTCTCTACCGGCCCTACAGGGATGCTGGGCAGGCGGCCCAGATCCCCAGCGACAGACCCAGCTACAGGGAGGGGAGAGCATCGACCTCCCTCCCCAGCCGGAGTGTGCCTTCCAGGGAGAGGAGACAACCGGTCTCTCTCCCCAGCCGCAGCATGTTCCACAGGAAGCGGAGAGCATCGACCTCCCTTCCCAACGGCCGCCGGAGTATCAGGAGGAGGAGGTAAGCCAATCTCCCCCTCCCCAGCTAACTCCTAACTTGGGCCCAGGGTTAACAGTGGAGATGTTAACCCCCACTGACCCCCACGTTCCCTTTGCCACCGGGCAGGACTATGCCCCAATTCCCCCAGCAGAAGAGCTGGCATCAGGACAGAGCACTGCTGGCCTCTGCCCTACAGACCTTGTCCTTGTTACAGAACTGGCCTGCAAACCCCTCACCCCAGCAGAAGCGCTGGCACCAGGGCAGAGTGCCGCTGGCCTCTGCCCCCCAAGTACCATCAGCTATTTGCCCAGCTGCGCCAGGAAGGCAGAGGATGCTACACTTTCATCCTACAACCTGGAATTTACAGGCCAGTACTACGTATTGTGGGGGGGCTACTTTGCTGCTAACGATTATTTGTGGGTGGGTTGCGAGACTAACTTAGGCACTGACCGGCAGAAGGTCAGGTGCCTGGTTAGTCTCCCTCCAAAAGGGGCGATATGTTACAAACTGCTGTTTGTAACTGGCCCTTTAAATGGAAAATTGCCCTGCTTCCCTGGATTTTGGAGAAGCCTATTTGCCAGCCTCCTTCCACATGACTATGGCCCCTGGAAGATTGTACAGAGATAACTTTGTTCAGCTTCAAGAAGCATTCTAAATACAAGTTTGCTGGGATCAGCTCTAATTAAGTTTAGTGATAAACTTTCCCATTGTCTAATCAGACTTCTAGTAGTGATAAGGTGGACTGCATTGTTTTATTGTGTGTAATGTTATCTGCTGAAGTAAATGTTGTGGCCTGTCAAAGGGAGTGTCTCTCTATCTAATATCAAATGTGTGATGGGGGATTTTATGCCTCCCCCTGAGAGTGTCCTGTTTGCATGTAACCTCAATAAAAGCAGGCTGTGTGCTCCAGCACAGCAGACCTATTTTTGACCCTCTAACTTGCAGCTTTGACTCATGTTTGTAGGGGACAGCTTATAATCACTACAGGGATTGCTATGTTTTTCATACTCCCTTAGCTACAGGGATTGCTACAGAAGGAAGAGGTTCACCTACTGGAGCCTGGTCGTAGGTCCAGGGCGCAGAGCAGACGGCGAGATACCAGCCCAGCAGCGGTGGTTCATATAGTCTGCATTACTGATGGTGGCTACGCAGTAGTTATAGTGTCCACGGTGCTGCTGCTCCTTTGGTGAGCGCTAGGAGCATCCTTTTCTACGGTCCAACTTCCAGCCAGCCTGGAGGCAACCGTAACATAACTCCTCCTATTGCTACATATAACCCTCCCTATAACTCCTCCTATTGCTACATATAACCCTCCCTATAACTCCTCCTATTGCTACATATAACCCTCCCTATAACTCCTCCTATTGCTACATATAACCCTCCCTATATCTCCTCCTATTGCTACATATAACCCTCCTTATAACTCCTCCTATTGCTACATATAACCCTCCCTATAACTCCTCCTATTGCTACATATAACCCTCCCTATAACTCCTCCTATTGCACCATATAACCCTCCCTATAACTCCTCCTATTGCTACATATAACCCTCCCTATAACTCCTCCAATTGCTACATATAACCCTCCTTATAACTCCTCCTATTGCACCATATAACCCTCCCTATAACTCCTCCTATTGCTCCATATAACCCTCCCTATAACTCCTCCTATTGCTACATATAACCATCCCTATAACTCCTCCTATTGCTACATATAACCCTCCCTATAACTCCTCCTATTGCACGATATAACCCTCCCTATAACTCCTCCTATTGCTACATATAACCCTCCCTATAACTCCTCCTATTGCTACATATAACCCTCCCTATAACTCCTCCTATTGCTACATATAACCCTCCCTATAACTCCTCCTATTGCTACATATAACCCTCCTTATAACTCCTCCTATTGCTACATATAACCCTCCCTATAACTCCTCCTATTGCTACATATAACCCTCCCTATAACTCCTCCTATTGCACCATATAACCCTCCCTATAACTCCTCCTATTGCTACATATAACCCTCCCTATAACCCCTCCTATTGCTACATATAACCCTCCCTATAACTCCTCCTATTGCTACATATAACCCTCCCTATAACACCTCCTATTGCTACATATAACCCTCTCTATAACACCTCCTATTGCTACATATAACCCTCTCTATAACACCTCCTATTGCTACATTTAACCCTCCCTATAACCCCTCCTATTGCTACATTTAACCCAGTGGCGTCACTAGGGTTGGTGTCACCCGGTGCGGTAAGTTATGGTGTCACCCCCCCCCCCCCAGAAAGCAGACACACACAAAAACACAGGCACACACACATACAAACACTCAGACACACTTAAAAACATACTCAGATGCACACACAAACACTCGGAAACACACTCAGACACACACACAAAAACACACACACAAAAACACTGAGACACACACACACACAAAAACTCAGACACACACTTACAAAATATGTAAACTGCACTGCATTAATTATAAAGCTCATGCCTAGAGCTGCTCCCTGGCTCAGCAGACCATCAAATGAAAGATAAACAGAGCACTCTAAAAATAAATCACTAAAGAAAAGTTTTAGGTGCAAACTATGAAAATTCTGCTCTCTGACTCTGTTCCAAGCCTGTCAGTGCACAGCCCCGGGCCGCGTGCCTACCGCTTCTTATGGCCAATCACCTCTGCACTCTGCCCACCCCCAGACCCCCGCCCGCCCTCCTACCTGTTCAGTGTGCACTTAGTGTACCATAACCGTAATGGTCTGGTGGGCATCATACTTGGCTCCTTCATTTTAAAGACAGTGTCAAACAGTCATGCGGTCAGGTGCCAGGCATCCCCTCATGATTTGCCAGTTCCCGTTTAGAGAGACAGCACAGCAGTGAGTGACTCCACTGCTCCACATGTCACTGAGCAGTGAGCACAGATAGGCAGGCAGGTTTAGGCTAGCAGCGCAACTTTGCAAGCCCCACGGCATGCCCACAACATTCATAGCGAAATTGGGCAGGGGAGAAGCAAAGTACAAACAAGCAAAAGCAGCCGGGAAAACTATTTGTTGAAATTGCAGCACTGGCTCAAGGGGCAAAAAAATTGTGTGTCTACAACTTCCCCAGTCCCACCAATGTTCACAAATGCCAGCCCCTCTAATAAAAAAAAAATCTATGCATCTCAACATTGTATTTCTTTGAATTTCAATAAAATTTAAAAAAAAAAAAAAAAAAAAAAAAAATTTTTTTTTTTTTTTTTTTTTTGGTGTCACCCCCTGGAGGGTGTCACCCGGGTGCGGCCCGCCCCCCCCGCCCCCCCCCCTAGTGACGCCACTGATTTAACCCTCCCTATATCTCCTCCTATTGCACCATATAACCCTCCCTATAACTCCTCCTATTGCTACATATAACCCTCCCTATAACTCCTCCTATTGCTACATATAACCCTCCCTATAACTCCTCCTATTGCTACATATAACCCTCCCTATAACACCTCCTATTGCTACATATAACCCTCCCTATAACACCTCCTATTGCTACATATAACCCTCCCTATAACACCTCCTATTGCTACATATAACCCTCCCTATAACTCCTCCTATTGCTACATATAACCCTCCCTATAGCACCTCCTATTGCTACATATAACCCTCCCTATAACTCCTCCTATTGCTCCATATAACCCTCCCTATAACTCCTCCTATTGCTACATATAACCCTCCCTATAACTCCTCCTATTGCTACATATAACCCTCCCTATAACTCCTCCTATTGCTACATATAACCCTCCCTATAACACCTCCTATTGCTACATATAACCCTCCCTATAACACCTCCTATTGCTACATATAACCCTCCCTATAACTCCTCCTATTGCTACATATAACCCTCCCTATAGCACCTCCTATTGCTACATATAACCCTCCCTATAACTCCTCCTATTGCTCTGTTACGGTACCAACTGTGTACCAAGGGTTAATACCAGATGAACAATGTCCTGCATAGGGAATCAGCAATTCACAACCCAGCCAGTTTCAGGTTTAAAACAGAATGTCTACTTTATTTGAAGGCAGCACACAGATTTATACACCCTGGCTTCAGGTTACAGAGGCCATGGGTTTAACAGTAAAGCAGACATATGAACAATGCATCAAACCTCTAACAATTGTCTATTGACAGGTAAAACAGATTAACATATTAAGTTAATTAACTAGGGAAGAACGTTTACTCAGACAATCTGATGTTGGGCAGTCTAGTTAACATAATCACACAAGGACACAATCAGTTTACCCAGACAGACTCCTGAGACACAATCAGATCTGAAACATACATAGAATACATCTTATTAGAGAATATAGGAACAGTTCTTATTAGCTATAAAGTCTTTTATGCCCACTTGGCTTATAGAGTCACAATTGCTCCCACAAGGGGCACTCACACCCTGTACCCATCCTGTATTTATGGATACAGGGTGACATAGACATAAGACAGAGTTATGAAAGTACATGGGGTGTCCAGCATATAACATTCCATATTTCCATGCAGTCTCTGGGTATCCTTAAGCCCATGTACCTCCAGCCCAAAGAATGTTCCATAACAGGCCCTCCAATGTACAATGGCGAGATTGGTTTTGTCACATCTCTCCCCTTTTCCAAACAGACTAACAGGGTATCTGACCTCCTGCCGGTCAGTGCCCTGGTTAGTCCAGCAACCCACCCATAAAACACAATTAGTAGTACAGCCCACCCACAATAAATGGTTACTACACCTGAGTACGGGGAAAACTTGTCCATGTCCAGGTACCTCACCACAGCTGTGTGGGGGACTGGTACGCTGAATTGGTGGGTTGCGAGGTGGGCAGAGACCAGCTGTACTCTGCCCGGGTGCCAGCACTACCATGGAAGTAGCCTGGTGGGAGCCTGGTTGCTGGAGGGGGAGACCGACTGTCTCCCCTTTGGATACATAGCTGTGCTGCTGGAGGGGGAGACCAATCGTCTTCCCTTTGGCTAAACAGCCGTGTTGCTGGGGGACAGGACCAACTGTTCCTACCCCTTTTAACGCAGCCTGCCGCTGGGGAATGGAGTCTGGGCTCCCAAAGTCAGGCTCTGCAAAGGACTCCCATAACAAGCCAGGACCATCAAACTCCTCTCCCTCTGGTTTGTCATGCTCGGCTGTCCAGGGTATATAATGTGCCATATACCACCAGAGCGCCTGGTAGGCATGTCAGTTTGCTGGGACAATCCATCTGGATTCCCGTTATGAGAGAGAATTCCTGTCCATACAAACAAGGGTTCAAATTCCTCAGTGCCCAGACCAGGGCCAAACAGTCCTTCAAAATCCCATCAGCTTCTTTACGAGTTTTCTGTACCTGCTCTTTATAGGTATCCACAATCCCTTCATACTGACATAGGGTGCCCTTGAGTTGCTGCACCTCACTATGAGCCAGCGTCAGCTTCTCCTCAAGTGTCGCTAAGTTTGTCTTTAAGGTTTCATGTCCCACTCTCAAGCTGGTGTTTTCTGCAGTCTGTCGGTGCAGCTTGTCTAGCAGAGATTCACGTTCTAAACATGCTTTTTCCTCTGCGCTCCTCTTCTCCTTCATCAGCGCATTGTAACGGGACCTCCACATATCAATAGCGGATAGAGATTTACTGAGCTCATCGTCCTGGGGCTTAGCAGCAGGTGGGTCAGTCTCTGCTGCATGGATCTGGGCACGGGTAGTCACAGAGTTAACATCAGCGGGACCCATAGGAGCGTAGGCAGAAACAAGGGGGGCCAAGTCATTTCCAAGAAGAACATCAGCAGGTAAGTCCTTCTTGACCCCCACATTCACAGGTCTAGCGCCCACTCCCCAATCCAAATGTACCCTGGCAACAGGTAGGCTGAACACATCGCCCCCTGCTACCCTCACAGCCACAGTGTCTCCAGTGTACTGTTTCTCAGACACCAAGTTCTTTTGAAGCAAGGTCATGGTAGCACCAGTATCCCGTAGACCACTGACCTTCTTCCCATTCACTTTAACCAGTTGCCGGTTATTCCGGTGGGCAGCTTGCACAAGGTCTGCCTCATGTAGGATGCTCCAGCATTCTTGCGCCTCTACGTAGCGGGCCGCACGCTGAGGATTACGTGGGATTCCGCCGGCGGGTCTTCTCCAGGACTGCGCTTGGTTCGCTGCGTTTAGGGGACACTCTGGTCTTTTGTGCCCTAGTTGCTTACATCTAAAGCACCGAATAGGTTGTGAGTAGCACCGCAAATTGAACAGGGCTCTCTGAGGGTAGTTCGTGGCCTGAGGCCGTGTGGTATAGCGGTGCGCCGGGGTTTGGTAACTGGCAGCTGCTGGGGTGACTGGGGGTCTGTACTCCACTCTAGCAGGGGGCTTAGTGGTAGCAGTGTCCAGTTTGCGGGCATCCGTATACTCATCTGCCAAGCGAGCCGCTTCCTGCAGGGTGGAGGGTTTACGGTCCCGAACCCACTCTCGAACTCCTGCGGGTAACTTGTCGAAGCAATGTTCCAACAGGAATAGCTGCAGCACCTCTTCCCCAGATATGGCTTGGCACCCCGCTATCCAGTGAGCTGCTGTGCGGTGCACCTTACATGCCCACTCAAGGTAGGAATCTCCAGCTAATTTAACAGTGTCTCTGAACCGCCTCCGGTATGCCTCCTGTGTAACCGCATACCTGGAGAGCAGAGCCTCTTTTACAGTATTATAATCCCTGACTTCCTCATCTGGAATGGCCCGAAAAGCCTCTCTGGCCCGGCCGGATAATTTTCCAGATAATATCGTGACCCAGTCCTCTGCGGGTACCTTGTGTAGTGCACATTGCCTCTCAAAATCCGCAAGGTACCCATCAATCTCTCCTTCTGTTTCCAGGAAGTTTTTAAAAGCTGCAAAATTTACTTTTCTCTTTTCCATCTTAGTCAGTATTGTAATAATCCCCCTCTTCCTGAGGTTACTGGCTTGTGTAGTTGCTCTTCTGGGCGATAAGGTTCATTCCGTCGCTTGCCACCAATGTTACGGTACCAACTGTGTACCAAGGGTTAATACCAGATGAACAATGTCCTGCATAGGGAATCAGCAATTCACAACCCAGCCAGTTTCAGGTTTAAAACAGAATGTCTACTTTATTTGAAGGCAGCACACAGATTTATACACCCTGGCTTCAGGTTACAGAGGCCATGGGTTTAACAGTAAAGCAGACATATGAACAATGCATCAAACCTCTAACAATTGTCTATTGACAGGTAAAACAGATTAACATATTAAGTTAATTAACTAGGGAAGAACGTTTACTCAGACAATCTGATGTTGGGCAGTCTAGTTAACATAATCACACAAGGACACAATCAGTTTACCCAGACAGACTCCTGAGACACAATCAGATCTGAAACATACATAGAATACATCTTATTAGAGAATATAGGAACAGTTCTTATTAGCTATAAAGTCTTTTATGCCCACTTGGCTTATAGAGTCACAATTGCTCCCACAAGGGGCACTCACACCCTGTACCCATCCTGTATTTATGGATACAGGGTGACATAGACATAAGACAGAGTTATGAAAGTACATGGGGTGTCCAGCATATAACATTCCATATTTCCATGCAGTCTCTGGGTATCCTTAAGCCCATGTACCTCCAGCCCAAAGAATGTTCCATAACAGGCCCTCCAATGTACAATGGCGAGATTGGTTTTGTCACATGCTCCATATAACCCTCCCTATAACTCCTCCTATTGCTACATATAACCCTCCCTATAACTCCTTGTTACGGTTGCCTCCAGGCTGGCTGGAAGTTGGACCGTAGAAAAGGATGCTCCTAGCGCTCACCAAAGGAGCAGCAGCACCGTGGACACTATAACTGCTGCGTAGCCACCATAAGTAATGCAGACTCTATGAACCACCGCTGCTGGGCTGGTATCTCGCCGTCTGCTCTGCGCCCTGGACCTATGACCAGGCTCCAGTAGGTGAACCTCTTCCTTCTGTAGCAATCCCTGTAGCTAAGGGAGTATGAAGAGCATAGCAATCCCTGTAGTGATTATAAGCTGTATCCTACAAACATGAGTCAAAGCTTCAAGTTAGAGGGTCAACATAGGTCTGATGTGCTGGAGCACACAGCCTCCTTTTTATTGAGGTTACATGCAAACAGGACACTCTCAGGGGGAGGCATAAAATCCCCCATCACACATTTGATATTAGATAGAGAGACACTCCCTTTGACAGGCCACAACATTTACTTCAGCAGATAACATTACACACAATAAAACAATGCAGTCCACCTTATCAATACTAGTCTGATTAGACAATGGGAAAGTTGATCACTAAACCTAATTAGAGCTAATCCCAGCAGACTTGTATTTAGAATAGGTTTCTTGAAGCTGAACAAAATTTAACTCTTAATGGCACACAATGAAACTGAACCAAGTGGGAGAAAGCCAGGGACAAGTCATTTCACAGGTCTGGGGACATAGTCTTAAAGGGGGCATTGTTCACCAAAGTCACAATATGTCCCCAGACGGTTCCCAAAGGGCCACACACACCCAACAAAAGTTAATAGGTTTTCAGGGGCACAATCTTCCAGGGGCCATAGTCATGTGGAAGGAGGCTGGCAAATAGGCTTCTCCAAAATCCAGGGAAGCAGGGCAATTTTCCATTTAAAGGGCCAGTTACAAACAGCAGTTTGTAACATATCTCCCCTTTTGGAGGGAGACTAACCAGGCACCTGACCTTCTGCCGGTCAGTGCCTAAGTTAGTCTCGCAACCCACCCACAAATAATCGTTAGCAGCAAAGTAGCCCCCCCACAATACGTAGTACTGGCCTGTAAGTTCCAGGTTGTAGCAGGATGAAAGTGTAGCATCCTCGGCCTTCCTGGCGCAGCTGGGCAAATAGCTGATGGTACTTGGGGGGCAGAGGCCAGCGGCACTCTGCCCTGGTGCCAGCGCTTCTGCTGGGGTGAGGGGTTTGCAGGCCAGTCCTGTAACAAGGACAAGGTCTGTAGGGCAGACGCCAGCAGTGCTCTGTCCTGATGCCAGCTCTTCTGCTGGGGGAATTGGGGCATAGTCCTGCCCGGTGGCAAAGGGAACGTGGGGGTCAGTGGGGGTTAACATCTCCACTGTTAACCCTGGGCCCAAGTTAGGAGTTAGCTGGGGAGGGGGAGATTGGCTTACCTCCTCCTCCTGATACTCCGGCGGCAGTTGGGAAGGGAGGTTGATGCTCTCCGCTTCCTGTGGAACATGCTGCGGCTGGGGAGAGAGACCGGTTGTCTCCTCTCCCTGGAAGGCACACTCCGGCTGGGGAGGGAGGTCGATGCTCTCCCCTCCCTGTAGCTGGGTCTGTCGCTGGGGATCTGGGCCGCCTGCCCAGCATCCCTGTAGGGCCGGTAGAGAGACTGCGGTCCCATCTCCACCTGCCTGCTGGGGGTCCTCCCAGGACCAGTCTATGAGGCCTGCTGCCTCTGGTATCTCTGGTTGGGGTTGGGGAAGGAGACCGGTTGTCTCTTCCCTCTGCACAGTATACTGCCGCTGGGGAGGGAGGTCGCTGCTCTCCTCTCCCTTACATACTTCCAGCCGCTGGGAAATGGAGTCTGGGCTCACAATTCCCTGCATATTCCTCTGCTGCTGGGGGACAGGACCAACTGTCTCTGCCCCCTGTAACTCATTTTCTCGCTGGAGAGCAGGTGTCCATACCCCCAAACTCCACAGTTGGCGCTCAAAGGCTCGTGCTGCTTCGTTCTCAGTAGCCAATTCCCGGATGAGGCGACTGACTACCTCCTGCGCAGGGTCTGGACCATATCGGACTAGCCGCCTCTTTACCTCTGGAACGAAATCCGCGCCCTCATAGCGACGGATCAGGTTGAGGTGCTCTTCACAGGGTTCTGACCAGTATCTTGTCAGCTCCATGCTGCTGTAGGTAGGGACGCTGCGCAGTGGCTAGCGTTGCCCTCAATAACTTTCCTACGATACCAGTGCTGTTGTGGTGCTGCTCCTTGCGCTAGGACGCCAATCCCACCGCTGCCGCCAAATGTTACGGTTGCCTCCAGGCTGGCTGGAAGTTGGACCGTAGAAAAGGATGCTCCTAGCGCTCACCAAAGGAGCAGCAGCACCGTGGACACTATAACTGCTGCGTAGCCACCATAAGTAATGCAGACTCTATGAACCACCGCTGCTGGGCTGGTATCTCGCCGTCTGCTCTGCGCCCTGGACCTATGACCAGGCTCCAGTAGGTGAACCTCTTCCTTCTGTAGCAATCCCTGTAGCTAAGGGAGTATGAAGAGCATAGCAATCCCTGTAGTGATTATAAGCTGTATCCTACAAACATGAGTCAAAGCTTCAAGTTAGAGGGTCAACATAGGTCTGATGTGCTGGAGCACACAGCCTCCTTTTTATTGAGGTTACATGCAAACAGGACACTCTCAGGGGGAGGCATAAAATCCCCCATCACACATTTGATATTAGATAGAGAGACACTCCCTTTGACAGGCCACAACATTTACTTCAGCAGATAACATTACACACAATAAAACAATGCAGTCCACCTTATCAATACTAGTCTGATTAGACAATGGGAAAGTTGATCACTAAACCTAATTAGAGCTAATCCCAGCAGACTTGTATTTAGAATAGGTTTCTTGAAGCTGAACAAAATTTAACTCTTAATGGCACACAATGAAACTGAACCAAGTGGGAGAAAGCCAGGGACAAGTCATTTCACAGGTCTGGGGACATAGTCTTAAAGGGGGCATTGTTCACCAAAGTCACAATATGTCCCCAGACGGTTCCCAAAGGGCCACACACACCCAACAAAAGTTAATAGGTTTTCAGGGGCACAATCTTCCAGGGGCCATAGTCATGTGGAAGGAGGCTGGCAAATAGGCTTCTCCAAAATCCAGGGAAGCAGGGCAATTTTCCATTTAAAGGGCCAGTTACAAACAGCAGTTTGTAACACTCCTCCTATTGCTACATATAACCCTCCCTATAACTCCTCCTATTGCTACATATAACCCTCCCTATAACTCCTCCTATTGCTACATATAACCCTCCCTATAACTCCTCCTATTGCTACATATAACCCTCCTTATAACTCCTCCTATTGCTACATATAACCCTCCCTATAACTCCTCCTATTGCTACATATAACCCTCCCTATAACTCCTCCTATTGCTACATATAACCCTCCCTATAACTCCTCTTATTGCTACATATAACCCTCCCTATACCTCCTCCTATTGCTACATATAACCCTCTCTATAACTCCTCCTATTGCTACATATAACCCTCCCTATACCTCCTCCTATTGCACCATATAACCCTCCCTATAACACCTCCTATTGCTACATATAACCCTCCTTATAACTCCTCATATTGCTACATATAACCCTCCCTATAACACCTCCTATTGCTACATATAACCCTCCCTATAACTCCTCCTATTGCTACATATAACCCTCCCTATAGCACCTCCTATTGCTACATATAACCCTCCCTATAACTCCTCCTATTGCACCATATAACACTCCCTATAACTCCTCCTATTGCACCATATAACCCTCCCTATAACACCTCCTATTGCTACATATAACCCTCCCTATAACACCTCCTATTGCTACATATAACCCTCCCTATAACTCCTCCAATTGCTACATATAACCCTCCTTATAACTCCTCCTATTGCTACATATAACCCTCCCTATAACTCCTCCTATTGCTACATATAACCCTCCTTATAACTCCTCCTATTGCTACATATAACCCTCCTTATAACTCCTCCTATTGCTACATATAACCCTCCCTATAACTCCTCCTATTGCTACATATAACCCTCCTTATAACTCCTCCTATTGCTCCATATAACCCACCCTATAACTCCTCCTATTGCTACATATAACCCTCCCTATAACTCCTCCAATTGCTACATATAACCCTCCTTATAACTCCTCCTATTGCTACATATAACCCTCCTTATAACTCCTCCTATTGCTACATATAACCCTCCCTATAACACCTCCTATTGCTACATATAACCCTCCCTATAACACCTCCTATTGCTACATATAACCCCCCCTATAACTCCTCCTATTGCTACATATAACCCTCCCTATAACTCCTCCTATTGTTACATATAACCCTCCCTATAACACCTCCTATTGTTACATATAACCCTCCCTATAACACCTCCTATTGCTACATATAACCCCCCCTATAACTCCTCCTATTGCTACATATAACCCTCCCTATAACTTCTCCTATTGCTCCATATAACCCTCCCTATAACTCCTCCTATTGCTACATATAACCCCCCTATAACTCCTCCTATTGCTCCATATAACCCTCCCTATAACTCCTCCTATTGCTACATATAACCCCCCCTATAACTCCTCCTATTGCTATGTTACGGTTGCCTCCAGGCTGGCTGGAAGTTGGACCGTAGAAAAGGATGCTCCTAGCGCTCACCAAAGGAGCAGCAGCACCGTAGTCACTCTAACTGCTGCGTAGCCACCATCAGTAATGCAGACTATATGAACCACCGCTGCTGGGCTGGTATCTCGCCGTCTGCTCTGCGCCCTGGACCTACGACCAGGCTCCAGTAGGCGAACCTCTTCCTTCTGTAACAATCCCTGTAGCTAAGGGAGTATGAAAAACATAGCAATCCCTGTAGTGATTATAAGCTGTCCCCTACAAACATGAGTCAAAGCTGCAAGTTAGAGGGTCAAAAATAGGTCTGATGTGCTGGAGCACACAGCCTGCTTTTATTGAGGTTACATGCAAACAGGACACTCTCAGGGGCACAATCTTCCAGGGGCCATAGTCATGAGGAAGGAGGCTGGCAAATAGGCTTCTCCAAAATCCAGGGAAGCAGGGCAACCTTCCATTTAAAGGGCCAGTCACAAATAGCAGTTTGTAACATATCTCCCCTTTTGGAGGGAGACTAACAAGGTACCTGACCTTCTGTCGGTCAGTGCCTAAGTTAGTCTCGCAACCCACCCACAAATAAACACTAGCAGCAAAGCAGCCCCCCCACAACAAGTAGCACTGGCCTGTAGGTTCCAGGTTATAGGATGAAAGTGTAGCATCCTCTGCCTTCCTGGCGCAGCTGGGCAAATAGCTGATGGTACTTGGGGGGCAGAGGCCAGCGGCACTCTGCCCTGGTGCCAGCGCTTCTGCTGGGGTGAGGGGTTTGCAGGCCAGTCCTGTAACAAGGGGGTCTGTAGGGCAGAGGCCAGCAGCGCTCTGTCCTGATGCCAGCTCTTCTGCTGGGGGAATTGGGGCATAGTCCTGCCCGGTGGCAAAGGGAACGTGGGGGTCAGTGGGGGTTAACATCTCCACTGTTAACCCTGGGCCCAAGTTAGGAGTTAGCTGGGGAGGGGGAGATTGGCTTACCTCCTCCTCCTGATACTCCGGCGGCCGTTGGGAAGGGAGGTCGATGCTCTCCTCTTCCTGTGGAACATGCTGCGGCTGGGGAGAGAGACCGGTTGTCTCCTCTCCCTGGAAGGCACACTCCGGCTGGGGAGGGAGGTCGATGCTCTCCCCTCCCTGTAGCTGGGTCTGTCGCTGGGGATCTGGGCCGCCTGCCCAGCATCCCTGTAGGGCCGGTAGAGAGACTGCGGTCCCATCTCCACCTGCCTGCTGGGGGTCCTCCCAGGACCAGTCTATGAGGCCTGCTGCCTCTGGTATCTCTGGTTGGGGTTGGGGAAGGAGACCGGTTGTCTCTTCCCTCTGCACAGTATACTGCCGCTGGGGAGGGAGGTCGCTGCTCTCCTCTCCCTGAGGAACATGCTGCGGCTGGGGAGAGAGACCAGGTGTCCATACCCTCAAACTCCACAGTTGGCGCTCAAAGGCTCGTGCCGCTTTGTTCTCCGTATCCAATTCCCGGATGATGCGACTGACTACCTCCTGCGCAGGGTCTGGACCATATCGGACTAGCCGCCTCTTTACCTCTGGAACGAAATCCGCGCCCTCATAGCGACGGATCCGGTTGAGGTGCTCTTCACATGGTTCTGACCAGTATCTTGTCAGCTCCATGCTGCTGTAGGTAGGGACGCTGCACAGTGGCTAGCGTTGCCCTCAATTACTCTCCTACGATACCAGTGCTGTTGTGGTGCTGCTCCTTGCGCTAGGACGCCAATCCCACCGCTGCCGCCAAATGTTACGGTTGCCTCCAGGCTGGCTGGAAGTTGGACCGTAGGAAAGGATGCTCCTAGCGCTCACCAAAGGAGCAGCAGCACCGTGGACACTATAACTGCTGCGTAGCCACCATCAGTAATGCAGACTATATGAACCACCGCTGCTGGGCTGGTATCTCGCCGTCTGCTCTGCGCCCTGGACCTACGACCAGGCTCCAGTAGGCGAACCTCTTCCTTCTGTAACAATCCCTGTAGCTAAGGGAGTATGAAAAACATAGCAATCCCTGTAGTGATTATAAGCTGTCCCCTACAAACATGAGTCAAAGCTGCAAGTTAGAGGGTCAAAAATAGGTCTGATGTGCTGGAGCACACAGCCTCCTTTTTATTGAGGTTACATGCAAACAGGACACTCTCAGGGGCACAATCTTCCAGGGGCCATAGTCATGAGGAAGGAGGCTGGCAAATAGGCTTCTCCAAAATCCAGGGAAGCAGGGCAACCTTCCATTTAAAGGGCCAGTCACAAATAGCAGTTTGTAACATGCTACATATAACCCTCCCTATAACTCCTCCTATTGCTCCATATAACACTCCCTATAACTCCTCCTATTGCTACATATAACTCCTCCTATTGCTACATATAACACTCCCTATAACTCCTCCTATTGCTACATATAACCCTCCCTATAACACCTCCTATTGCTACATATAACCCTCCCTATAACACCTCCTATTGCTACATATAACCCTCCCTATAACTCCTCCTATTGCTACATATAACCCTCCCTATAACTCCTCCTATTGCTACATATAACCCTCCCTATAACTCCTCCTATTGCTACATATAGCCCTCCCTATATCTCCTCCTATTGCTACATATAACCCTCCCTATAACTCCTCCTATTGCTCCATATAACCCTCCCTATAACTCCTCCTATTGCTACATATAACTCCTCCTATTGCTACATATAACTCCTCATATTGCTACATATAACACTCCCTATAACACCTCCTATTGCTACATATAACCCTCCCTATAACACCTCCTATTGCTACATATAACCCTCCCTATAACTCCTCCTATTGCTCCATATAACCCTTCCTATAACTCCTCCTATTGCTACATATAACCCTCCCTATAACTCCTCCTATTGCTCCATATAACCCTCCCTATAACTCCTCCTATTGCTACATATAACCCTCCCTATAACTCCTCCTATTGCACCATATAACCCTCCCTATAACTCCTCCTATTGCTACATATAACCCTCCCTATAACTCCTCCTATTGCTACATATAACCCTCCGTATAACTCCTCCTATTGCTACATATAACCCTCCGTATAACTCCTCCTATTGCTACATATAACCCTCTCTATAACTCCTCCTATGCTACATATAACCCTCTCTATAACTCCTCCTATTGCTACATATAACCCTCCGTATAACTCCTCCTATTGCTACATATAACCCTCCATATAACTCCTCCTATTGCTACATATAACCCTCCGTATAACTCCTCCTATTGCTACATATAACCCTCTCTATAACTCCTCATATTGCTACATATAACCCTCCCTATAACTCCTCCTATTGCACTATATAACCCTCCCTATAACTCCTCCTATTGCTACATATAACACTCCCTATATCTCCTCCTATTGCTACATATAACCCTCCCTATAACTCCTCCTATTGCTACATATAACCCTCCCTATAACTTCTCATATTGCACCATATAACCCTCCCTATAACACCTCCTATTTTTACATATAACCCTCCCTATAACTCCTGCTATTGCTCCATATAACACTCCCTATAACTCATCCTATTGCTACATATAACCCTCCCTATAACTCATCCTATTGCTCCATATAACCCTCCCTATAACTCCTCATATTGCTACATATAACCCTCCCTATAACTCCTCCTATTGCTACATATAACCCTCCCTATAACTTCTCATATTGCACCATATAACCCTCCCTATAACTCCTCCTATTGCACCATATAACCCTCCCTATAACTCCTCCTATTGCTCATATAACCCTCCCTATAACCCCTCCTATGGCACAATATAACTCTCCCTATAACTCCTCCTATTGCACCATATAACCCTCCCTATAACTCCTCCTATTGCTACATATAGCCCTCTCTATAACACCTCCTATTGCTACATATAGCCCTCTCTATAACACCTCCTATTGCTACATATAACCCTCCCTATAACTCATCCTATTGCTACATATAACCCTCCCTATAACACCTCTTATTGCTACATATAACCCTCCCTATAACTCCTCCTATTGCTCCATATAACCCTCCCTATAACTCCTCCTATTGCTACATATAACCCTCCCTATACCTCCTCCTATTGCTACATATAACCCTCACTATATCTCCTCCTATTGCTACATATAACCCTCCCTATAACTCCTCCTATTGCTACATATAACCCTCCCTATATCTCCTCCTATTGCTTCATATAACCCTCCCTATAACTCCTCCTATTGCTCCATATAACACTCCCTATAACTCCTCCTATTGCTACATATAACTCCTCCTATTGCTACATATAACTCCTCCTATTGCTACATATAACACTCCCTATAACACCTCCTATTGCTACATATAACCCTCCCTATAACACCTCCTATTGCTACATGTAACCCTCCCTATAACTCCTCCTATTGCTCCATATAACCCTTCCTATAACTCCTCCTATTGCTACATATAACCCTCCCTATAACTCCTCCTATTGCTCCATATAACCCTCCCTATAACTCCTCCTATTGCTACATATAACCCTCCCTATAACTCCTCCTATTGCACCATATAACCCTCCCTATACCTCCTCCTATTGCTACATATAACCCTCCCTATATCTCCTCCTATTGCTTCATATAACCCTCCCTATAACTCCTCCTATTGCTCCATATAACACTCCCTATAACTCCTCCTATTGCTACATATAACTCCTCCTATTGCTACATATAACTCCTCCTATTGCTACATATAACACTCCCTATAACACCTCCTATTGCTACATATAACCCTCCCTATAACACCTCCTATTGCTACATATAACCCTCCCTATAACTCCTCCTATTGCTCCATATAACCCTTCCTATAACTCCTCCTATTGCTACATATAACCCTCCCTATAACTCCTCCTATTGCTCCATATAACCCTCCCTATAACTCCTCCTATTGCTACATATAACCCTCCCTATAACTCCTCCTATTGCACCATATAACCCTCCCTATAACTCCTCCTATTGCTACATATAACCCTCCCTATAACTCCTCCTATTGCTACATATAACCCTCCGTATAACTCCTCCTATTGCTACATATAACCCTCCGTATAACTCCTCCTATTGCTACATATAACCCTCTCTATAACTCCTCCTATGCTACATATAACCCTCTCTATAACTCCTCCTATTGCTACATATAACCCTCCCTATAACTCCTCCTATTGCTACATATAACCCTCCATATAACTCCTCCTATTGCTACATATAACCCTCCGTATAACTCCTCCTATTGCTACATATAACCCTCTCTATAACTCCTCCTATTGCTACATATAACCCTCCCTATAACTCCTCCTATTGCACTATATAACCCTCCCTATAACTCCTCCTATTGCTACATATAACACTCCCTATATCTCCTCCTATTGCTACATATAACCCTCCCTATAACTCCTCCTATTGCTACATATAACCCTCCCTATAACTTCTCATATTGCACCATATAACCCTCCCTATAACACCTCCTATTTTTACATATAACCTTCCCTATAACTCCTGCTATTGCTCCATATAACACTCCCTATAACTCATCCTATTGCTACATATAACCCTCCCTATAACTCATCCTATTGCTCCATATAACCCTCCCTATAACTCCTCATATTGCTACATATAACCCTCCCTATAACTCCTCCTATTGCTACATATAACCCTCCCTATAACTTCTCATATTGCACCATATAACCCTCCCTATAACTCCTCCTATTGCACCATATAACCCTCCCTATAACTCCTCCTATTGCTCATATAACCCTCCCTATAACCCCTCCTATGGCACAATATAACTCTCCCTATAACTCCTCCTATTGCACCATATAACCCTCCCTATAACTCCTCCTATTGCTACATATAGCCCTCTCGATAACACCTCCTATTGCTACATATAGCCCTCTCTATAACACCTCCTATTGCTACATATAACCCTCCCTATAACTCATCCTATTGCTACATATAACCCTCCCTATAACACCTCTTATTGCTACATATAACCCTCCCTATAACACCTCCTATTGTTACATATAACCCTCCCTATAACTCCTCCTATTGCTACATATAACCCTCCCTATAACTCCTCCTATTGCTACATATAACCCTCCCTATAACACCTCCTATTGCTACATATAACCCTCCCTATAACTCCTCCTATTGCTACATATAACCCTCCCTATAACTCCTCCTATTGCTCCATATAACCCTCCCTATAACTCCTCCTATTGCGCCATATAACCCTCCATATAACTCCTCCTATTGCTACATATAACCCTCCCTATAACTCCTCCTATTGCTCCATATAACCCTCCCTATAACTCCTCCTATTGCGCCATATAACCCTCCATATAACTCCTCCTATTGCTCCATATAACCCTCCCTATAACTCCTCCTATTGCGCCATATAACCCTCCATATAACTCCTCCTATTGCTACATATAACCCTCCCTATAACTACTCCTATTGCTCCATATAACCCTCCCTATAACTCCTCCTATTGCGCCATATAACCCTCCCTATAACTACTCCTATTGCTCCATATAACCCTCCCTATAACTCCTCCTATTGCTACATATAACCCTCCCTATAACTCCTCCTATTGCTACATATAACACTCCCTATAACTCCTCCTATTGCTACATATAACCCTCCCTATAACTCCTCCTATTGTGCCATATAACCCTCCCTATAACTCCTCCTATTGCTTCATATAACCCTCCCTATAACACCTCCTATTGTTACATATAACCCTCCCTATAACTCCTCCTATTGCTACATATAACCCTCCCTATAACTCCTCCTATTGCTCCATATAACCCTCCCTATAACTCCTCCTATTGCGCCATATAACCCTCCCTATAACTCCTCCTATTGCTACATATAACCCTCCCTATAACTACTCCTATTGCTCCATATAACCCTCCCTATAACTCCTCCTATTGCGCCATATAACCCTCCCTATAACTACTCCTATTGCTCCATATAACCCTCCCTATAACTCCTCCTATTGCTACATATAACCCTCCCTATAACTCCTCCTATTGCTCCATATAACCCTCCCTATAACTCCTCCTAATGCTACATATAACCCTCCCTATAACTCCTCCTATTGCTTCATATAACCCTCTCTATAACTCCTCCTATTGCTACATATAACCCTCCCTATAACTCCTCCTATTGCACTATATAACCCTCCCTATAACTCCTCCTATTGCTACATATAACCCTCCCTATAACTCCTCCTATTGCTACATATAACCCTCCCTATAACTCCTCCTATTGCTACATATAACCCTACCTATAACTCCTCCTATTGCTACATATAACCCTCCCTATAACACCTGCTATTGCTACATATAACCCTACCTATAACTCCTCCTATTGCTACATATAACCCTCCCTATAACTCCTCCTATTGCACCATATAACCCTCCCTATAACTCCTCCTATTGCTACATATAACCCTCCCTATAACTCCTCCTATTGCTACATATAACACTCCCTATAACTCCTCCTATTGCTTCATATAACCCTCCCTATAACTTCTCCTATTGCTCCATATAACCCTCCCTATAACACCTTCTATTGCTACATATAACCCTCCTTATAACTTGTTACAAACTGCTGTTTGTAACTGGCCCTTTAAATGGAAAATTGCCCTGCTTCCCTGGATTTTGGAGAAGCCTATTTGCCAGCCTCCTTCCACATGACTATGGCCCCTGGAAGATTGTGCCCCTGAGGACATATTGACTTTTGTTGGGTGTGTGTGGCCCTTTAAGAACCGTCTGGGGACATATTGTGACTTTGGTGAACAATGCCCCTTTAAGACTATGTCCCCAGACCTGTGAAATGACTTGTCCCTGGCTTTCTCCCACTTGGTTCAGTTTCATTGTGTGCCATTAAGTGCTATGTGACAGACCCTTCGGTCAGAACTACAGCGATAACTTTGTTCAGCTTCAAGAAGCATTCTAAATACAAGTTTGCTGGGATCAGCTCTAATTAAGTTTAGTGATAAACTTTCCCATTGTCTAATCAGACTTCTAGTAGTGATAAGGTGGACTGCATTGTTTTATTGTGTGTAATGTTATCTGCTGAAGTAATGTTGTGGCCTGTCAAAGGGAGTGTCTCTCTATCTAATATCAAATGTGTGATGGGGGATTTTATGCCTCCCCCTGAGAGTGTCCTGTTTGCATGTAACCTCAATAAAAGCAGGCTGTGTGCTCCAGCACAGCAGACCTATTTTTGACCCTCTAACTTGCAGCTTTGACTCATGTTTGTAGGGGACAGCTTATAATCACTACAGGGATTGCTATGTTTTTCATACTCCCTTAGCTACAGGGATTGCTACAGAAGGAAGAGGTTCGCCTACTGGAGCCTGGTCGTAGGTCCAGGGCGCAGAGCAGACGGCGAGATACCAGCCCAGCAGCGGTGGTTCATATAGTCTGCATTACTGATGGTGGCTACGCAGTAGTTATAGTGTCCACGGTGCTGCTGCTCCTTTGGTGAGCGCTAGGAGCATCCTTTTCTACGGTCCAACTTCCAGCCAGCCTGGAGGCAACCGTAACATAACTCCTCCTATTGCTACATATAACCCTCCCTATAACTCCTCCTATTGCTACATATAACCCTCCCTATAACTCCTCCTATTGCTACATATAACCCTCCCTATAACTCCTCCTATTGCTACATATAACCCTCCCTATATCTCCTCCTATTGCTACATATAACCCTCCCTATAACTCCTCCTATTGCTACATATAACCCTCCCTATAACTCCTCCTATTGCTACATATAACCCTCCCTATAACTCCTCCTATTGCTACATATAACCCTCCCTATAACTCCTCCTATTGCTACATATAACCCTCCCTATAACACCTCCTATTGCTACATATAACCCTCCCTATAACTCCTCTTATTGCTACATATAACCCTCCCTATAACTCCTCCTATTGCTACATATAACCCTCCCTATAACTCCTCCTATTGCTACATATAACCCTCCCTATAACTCCTCCTATTGCACCATATAACCCTCCCTATAACTCCTCCTATTGCTACATATAACCCTCCCTATAACTCCTCCTATTGCTACATATAACCCTCCCTATAACTCCTCCTATTGCTACATATAACCCTCCCTATAACTCCTCCTATTGCTACATATAACCCTCCCTATAACTCCTCATATTGCTACATATAACCTTCCCTATAACTCCTCCTATTGCACTATATAACCCTCCCTATAACTCCTCTTTTTGCTACATATAACCCTCCCTATAACTCCTCCTTTTGCTACATATAACCCTCACTATAACTTCTCCTATTGCTACATATAACCCTCCCTATAACACCTCCTATTGCTACATATAACCCTCCCTATAACTCCTCCTATTGCTACATATAACCCTCCCTATAACACCTCCTATTGCTACATATAACCCTCCCTATAACTCCTCCTATTGCTACATATAACCCTCCCTATAACTCCTCCTATTGCTACATATAACCCTCCCTATAACACCTCCTACTGCTACATATAACCCTCCCTATAACTCCTCCTATTGCTACATATAACCCTCCCTATAACTCCTCCTATTGCACTATATAACCCTCCCTATAACTCCTCCTATTAAACTATACATCTAGCCCCTACAATCTTAGTGGGCCTACTCCTGGTGCAAATTTTTTTTATGGCCCCCTAAAGGTAACTCAGTAGTAAGCAATAGTAATAATATACATGCTGGTCTTTATAATGATTTTATGGATCGATAGATAGATAGATAGATAGATAGATAGATAGATAGATAGATAGATAGATAGATAGATAGATAGATAGATAGATGATAGATGATAGATAGAGATAGAGAGATACAGATAGATAGATAGACAGACAGATATATTAATTATACAGAGATACAGATAGATAGATAGATAGATAGATAGATAGATAGATAGATAGATAGATAGATAGATAGATAGATAGATTAATTATAGAGAGATACAGATAGATAGATAGATAGATAGATAGATAGATAGATAGATAGATAGATAGATAGATAGATAGATAGATAGATAGATAGATAGATAGACAGACAGATATATTAATTATACAGAGATACAGATAGATAGATAGATAGATAGATAGATAGATATATTAATTATAGAGAGATACAGATAGATAGATAGATAGATAGATAGATAGATAGATAGATAGATAGATAGAGAGAGATAGAGAGATACGGATAGATAGATAGATGAATAGATAGATAGATGGATAGATAGATAAATATAATTCCTATTTCTCAGTACAACCCTGAGTATAACATCTTTTCTTACTTTGCCATCTAGTGGTTAAGGCAGTGGTGTCAGCTCTCCCGCTCCTGTCCAAACAACAAATCCTTCTGGTTAACAGCAGTACGGACCATCGTTGTGTGAGCTGTGCAGTTATTGGTAATGGGGGTATCCTGAATGGATCAAGGCTCGGCAAGGAAATTGATTCTCACGATTACGTCTTTCGGTAAAATACTAAATCTGATTGTTTGTCATCACCCTGTTTTGGTTCACAGGCAAAGCATTTACTCACACATTTAGGGCTAGATTGCGAGTGGTGCACTAACTATTGTGCAAAATCTATAAGGGATATATTGCGGCCCTTTGCACTTGTCAGAAGTAGCGTGCGTATTACAAGTTGAAAGTAAAAGCGTTCACTCAGGCGCAATTGAATTAAACGCATATAGGGTTAGTGCGACTTTAGAGCTTGGGTTAACTGTTACGCTCAAATAAAAAGTTGCACAAAACATTAAAAATACATTAAAAAGAACAATTACACTCATAATAACACTGTCTAATAAAGATTATTTAAAAAATATTGCATTAAAAAGTTAGAAGGACTAAAAGATATTTCTCCTATTGATTCATATAACTCTCCCTATATACCTATATATAACACTCAATATAGCTATAACTCCACATATACCCCCATATAACCCTCCCTATAACTCCAACTATTTCCCCATATAAAATATAACCTCCCTATAACTCCTCCTATAGCCGTATATAATCCTTCCTATAACTTATCCAATAGCCCCATATAACCCTCCCTATAACTCCTACTATAGCCCTATATAATCCTTCCTATAACTTATCCAATAGCCCCATATAACCCTCCCTATAACTCCTACTATAGCCCTATATAATCATTCCTATAACTTATCCAATAGCCCCATATAACCCTCCCTATAACTCCTACTATAGCCCTATATAACCTCCCTATAACTTATCCAATAGCCCCATATAACCCTCCCTATAACTCCTACTATAGCCCTATATAACCTCCCTATAACTTATCCAATAGCCCCATATAACCCTCCCTATAACTCCTACTATAGCCCTATATAACCTCCCTATAACTCCTACTATAGCCCTATATAACCTCCCTATAACTCCTCATATAGCACAAAATAACCCTCCCTATAACTTATCAAATAGCTTCATATAAACCTCCCTATAACTCCTACTATACCCCCATATAACCCTCCCTATAACTCTTACTATTGCAGCTTATAACCCTCCCTAAAACTCCTTCTATTGCACCATATAACCCTCCCAATAACTCCTCCTATAGCCCGATATAACCCTCACTATAACTCCTACTATACCCCTATATAACTTCCCTATAACTCCTATTATAGCTCTATATAACCCTCCCTATAACTCCTACTATGGCTCAATATAACTGTCCCAATAACTCATCCTGTAGCCCTATATAAACCTCCCTATAACCCCTACTATACCCCCCCTATAACCCTCCCTATAACTCCTACTATGGCTCTATATAACCCTCCCTATAACTCCTACTATGGCTCTATATAACCCTCCCTATAACTCCTACTATGGCTCTATATAACCCTCCCTATAACTCCTACTATGGCTCTATATGACCCTCCCTATAACTCCTACTATGGCTCTATATAACCCTCCCTATAACTCCTACTATGGCTCTATATAATCCTCCCTATTACTCCTACTATGGCTCTATATAACCCTCCCTATAAATTCTCCTATAGCCCTGTATAACCCTCCCTATAACTCATCATTCTGCTCCATATAATGCTCCCTATAACTCCTCATATTGCACCATGTAAACCTCCATATAACTACTCTTATTGCTCCATATAACCCTCCCTAGAACTCCTATTGCACCATATAACCTCATTATAACTCCTACTATACCCCGATATAACTTCCCTTGAACTCCTACTATAGCCCTATATAACCCTCCCTATAACTCCTACTATGACTCTATACAACCCTCCCTATAACTTCTCCTATAGCCTTATATAACCCTCCCTATAGCTATGGCTCTATATACTGTAACCCTCCCTATAACTACTCATATTGCTCCATATAACCCTCCCTATAACAGTTAAGTCCTCCTATTGCTCCATATAACCCTTCCTATTAGACATGTGCAGCAGTGAAAAATTCGGTTCGGTTCGGATCGATTCGGACCGATTCGAATTTCGGTTCGGATCGATTCGAATTCTGAAGAAATCGAATGAATTCGTTTCGGATTCATTCGGATTCTTTCGGATTTGTGTGAAATTCGGTTCGGTTCGATTCGGTTCGAAACGATTCGGATTTTTCAGAATTTCGGCACTGTTAAGTGGGATTTGCTGTGTATTACACTAGTATACTGTACAATACTAGTGTAATACATGGCCATCCGAATCCATCCAAATAAATTTGAATTGATTCGGATTTATTCGGTAGATTCGGCACTGCCGCAATTCAGAAATTCGAATCGATCCGAATTCCGAATTTGGCAAAATTCGTCCGAATTTCGATTCGGACCGAACCGAATCGCACATGTCTACTTCCTATAACATCTGCTATTGCACCATATAACCTCCCTACAACACTACAACATTAACTCCTAATAAAGCCCTGTATAAGACATACCTTCCTAGCTTCAACCTTTGACATGATATGCATGAATCTATTAAGTATGTAATACATAAACCTTGTAAACTAATGTTTTTGTACTCACAAGGTTTATATGTATTACATACGTAATAGATTCATGCATATGACATCCAAGCTAGTAAGTGAAATATAAAGGATTGCCACTACACAGATAAAGGAGAAAAAAATGCTGAGTAGAGAGAGAGCGGAGCTGCTGCAAGTTACTTCCGCTGAGGACCGGGGGGTGAATGGGCTAGACCAAAACTGAAAGGAGGGGAATTGGTGTGGAGCCAACCAAGTAGCGGCGGACGACCGCAAAAGACTCAGCAAAAGAAAAAATGGAAGGCTGCTGAGCAAACGGGTAGAAAAAAAAAGACTTTATTCCATTAAAATAGAGAAAACACAAAAATAACAAGGAGGGTAGTTAGCCATCTAACATGTTTCGCGCTGGTGTGCGCTTACTCATAGATGCTAAGTGCAAGTAATGGAAGCTAATGTATTTAAAGGGGCAGAAACCAATAGGAGATTGATCTTTGAATTCTGTAATTTGATCAGTTTCACACATGAATTTTCTCCTAATTAATTTAATATTCAGCCCCATTAAAATGCATTAGGTTGTGTATTTAAAAACAAAAAAGACATATTACTTGTGAAAGTATAGCAATACTTGGCTTATTTAGAAAATTGCATCATTAGTTACATTAAAAAATTGTTGTAATTATTCCTAATTACTTAGAAAACAGATTATATGAAAGAAAGAAAATTGACAAAGAATAATAATGAACAAGCAGAAAATGAGAAAAATATAATAAATAAATGAAGACACTTTGAAGTTAGTCATTTGCAGATGAATGAGAAGTGTGTATGAACACACACATACATGAGGAATATTTGCACACATACATATGAGAAAAGCACATGTAAAAACATGTATGTAAATGTATATGAATGTCAGCAAAGACCCAATGAATACTATAACCATCCTACACGAAATAACTGCAAACATGTCTCATATCTAAATGAAATTATGACATTACATGTATGTGTCACCACACGTATGATCCTACACAATATATCTTTTCCCTGTATTTGAATTATATGGACCCAGACTGAGGTGTTGTATGGATGAATAGGTAGACATATACTGAAAACATACTAATATGAAAATATATGTATGAGTGTACAGTAATAAGTATATAAAATCATGTTTACCTAATAAACAAAATATCTCATGTCCCATTCTAGGTTCATGCCCAATGGTGATTTGGATCTTAACTTATAGATCCAATATAATTCCTTCTTGTCCAGTATTTTTAACACATTGCCACCTCGCAGGGGAACTCTCGCTATGTCTATGACCTTAATTTTAAAACTAGGTACATTCGTGAGATGAAAATAATTAAAATGTCTTGCAACCGTAGAATCCTTATTAAAAAATTTTACATCCCTCAAATGTTCCCTGGTGCGATCCCTAAGGCTCCTAGTTGATTGACCAACATATTGGGCCTTGCAAAGTTGGCAATCAAGTAGATATACTATATAGGAGGTAAGGCAAGTGGCATAGAAATCAATTTTAAAAATTTCACCTGTAACATGCACTATTGAATGTATTAGTGTAGTCCATTGTTTCACACGTTAAACAATTTGAAAGGTGTGCTTTGAAATTACCTTTACCCCTGAGCCAATTAGTGTTAGTACTTATATTAGATTTCACTAGACTGGGAGAAAGCTTAGTCGCTAGTGTTGGTGGTTTTTTTGCTACAAATTTACAATTTTTAATATGAGGTAGTAAAATTTCATCACTTTTTAAAATATGTAGATGTTTTTTGATTATACCACAAATAGAATTGTATTGAAGTGAAAATTCAGTTGAAAATACAATACTATTTTCATCAAGATAATTCTTCTTTTTAGAATCATCTCTAAGTAAGGTGGTACTACCGGTTGTCCCTGCTGGAAGGGGGGAATCTGTGGGTTTAGGCTTCCAATTTTTAATCTCTTCAAATGTTTTAAATAATTCTCTTTCATTGTAACCTCTAGCTTTAAGTCGTGTGATCAATTCTTCACCACTCTGTACATAGTTTTCAAGATTGCTAGCATTACGTTTGAGTCTAATGAATTGGCTCCTCGGTATCGATTTAACTAAATGGCGTGGGTGGCATGAGGTAGCATGGAGGATGGTATTACCAGCTGTGTCCTTCCTATATGTACTTGATAGAATCTTATGTGTTAAATTGTCACCAATGAGATGTAGATCCAAAACGTTAACTCCCTCAGGGTGTAATTCTCCAGTAACTGTTTACTTAAAGAAAGAAGGGGGGATACACCACCAGAACCTGTGGTATCCCCTACTTACCCGGAGCCCCCCTGGACCGCCAGCCGCATCGTGATATACTGCAATAATAGGTGTAAGAAGCAAATTATGGTGGAATGTACCTATCTATTGCGTGATTGTGTTAGAAAAACACCATTTTCCCCTGAGGTTTTCCTTCAGGATGAATTCACTGCCTCTAAATGGGTATAGGACACGTTCCCTGATAGTGTCAGGCAGATGTAGCAGATAAGGTTCCCATTTCTTTATGTACTTAGCTATCCTCTGTTCAATATTCCCTCTAACATCCGCTTGTTCTATGAGCATCTGTGTGTGTAACTTGGTAAGTAGCTTTTGGAAAGGTGGGGATGAACTATCTGCCAAGCGTTGTAGGATCAATTGTTTTGCAGTCAAAATAGACACAGAAACAAAAGTATCATAGGGGCGGACATTGTGTTCTGGTAGTATAAACAAGACTCTTTGTGCCGAAAGGGAGACCCGAGTTTTTGTGACTTTAGATAGCCAGTAGGTTAATTTACCCCAGAACCACTGTAGCTTAGGACAGTCCCAGAATAGGTGAATCCAGTCAGGATTCGCATAGTTACATTTAACACATACATCTTGTGCTCCCTGGATCCATTTGGCCCTGAGAGCTGGGGTAATGTAAGCTTGTTGCAGAATTTTGATGTGTGTCTCTCTCAGGTTTGCTGATAATGTGATAGATCTAACTTCTGTTAAACTGTTTAGAAGCCATTCGCCGTCAATCTGTATGGTTCTACATCTGGACCACCTTGATGTCAGTTTTTGAGTGGTAAGGGTGTCAAAATGTCTGAGCACTAGGTTATATGTGTTTGCTAGCTTATAAGAACCCTGTTTAGCCAATGAGCACAATGCGGTCAAATTATTATTTTCTGGGTGTAGGAGACCATCAGCTTTTAATTGTGTGACATAGTGCCTACACTGTAGATATGCAAATCTATGTGTGTTTGGGAGCAAATATGTGTTTTGTAGTTCTTGAAAGGGATGGACCGTAAGAGTTAGGGGGTTAAATAGTTGCCCGATTTTGGTGAGACCCTTTTCCTGCCATGTCCGAAATACTTCAGTGGTGTATCCAGGCAAGAAAGAAAGGTTACCCTGGATTGGGAGAAATTTGCTAGCAGTAAATTGTATGCCCCATAACTTGCCCAACTTGGCCCATGCTCTCAGTGGGTCTCTAAATAATATATGATGTTGAATTTTTGGGGGCAAAGAGTTAAGCCTGGCGTGTGGCAGGAAGGCTAGGTGCATCGGACATGCTATGCTAGTCTCTAAAATAGGGGTTGTAAATTGTCCATTTCCAGTCAGCCAGTCCAGTACTATTTTCGTCAGTGTCGCCCAGTTATACCAGGCAATATTTGGAAGGCGTAATCCTCCCCTCTCATACGGCATGGCCAAAGTCGTTCTATTTATTCTTTGTTTCTTACCTTGCCAGACGATTTGGCCTAAAGCAGATTGGAGTGTTTTAATGTCTTTGTGAGTCAGCAACAAGGGGAGCATTTGTAAGGGGTAAAGTATCTTGGGCAGAGCTATCATTTTAAAAAGATGTATTCTACCAGTCAGTGACAGTGGAAGTCCGCTCCATCCTTGTAGTGTGTCTCTAATATTCTGGATCATCTTGCCTATGTTTAGGGGGTATAGTTTGGAGGGGTCAGCATGTACCTGTATGCCCAGGTATTTAAACGTGCCCTCTGTTACTTGAATTCGCTGTTTAATAGTGTGTTATGTGTAGTGTTTTTCAGCCAGGTTAACTCTGATTTATCTCTATTAATTTTATATCCGGAGAATGATCCGAAACTGTCAATGATTTCGATGAGTTTGGGTATACCGACCTCTGGGTTGCCTACAAACAAGAGAAGATCGTCAGCATAAAGCGAGAGGTGTTGTCTGATTCCGTTAATCTCTAATCCCTCACTATGCTGTCGGATGTAACAAGCTAGTGGCTCTATGGCCAAGTCGAAGAGGAGGGGCGACAGGGGGCATCCCTGCCGAGTTCCCCTTTGTAGAGCAAAGGAAGTAGATAGTCCTCCATTGATAATCAATGAGGCTTTAGGAGCTGCATATAACTTTTGGATAAGGTTAAAAAAAGCACCCGTGACGCCAAACTGTGTCATGGAGGAATATAGGTGGTCCCACTCAATTCTATCAAAAGCCTTTTCGGCGTCTAACGTCTGTGTCTGAGTGGGTACCATACCAATAATGGGCGGACACCGCCAGGGTCTTTCTCAGATTTACCACTGAGGAGCGACCGGTAATGAATCCCGTTTGGTCTGGGTGCACCAACAGGGGTAGAACATTTGCCAGTCTGTTTGCTAGTATGGGCGTCAGTAATTTATAGTCGCTGTTAAGCAACGAAATAGGTCTGTAAGAAGGAGTGAGTGTGGGGTCTCTGTCCGGTTTGGGAATGATACAGATATTAGCTTCAGTAAAACGACAGTTGGGGCGGGTATCATGTAGTAGATATTCCGTGTATAGGGATGCTAATATGGGGCTAACCTCTTTCTCCAAAATCTTATAGTACTCTGCTGGCAGCCCATCAGGGCCTGCCGCTTTGTGCAGTTTGAGTCGCTTAATCCCCCTGGAGACATCCTGCAGGGATATTGGGGCATTTAAGTTTTCTCTTTGTTCGTCTGTGAGGGTAGGGACTACCAGATCTCTCCAGAATTCACTTTTTTTCCCTGTATCTATGTGTTGTTGGGAGTATAGAGTTTGGTAATATTTAACAAATTCAGTCATGATCTCTTCAGTCTGTGTTGTCAGTCCCGATTCCGTCCGAATAGCAGTAATAAATGACTTAGGGTTGTGGGCTTTGACCAAATTGGCTAGTAATTTACCCGCCTTGTTGCCATGTCTATAGAAGTGTCCTTGTCTGTAGATAGTGTGTCTACTGTCTTGTTGCTCTAAACAGGTGTCTCTAGTTCTTTTTAGATCGTAGTATGTTTGTCTCGTTACATAGGAAGGTTTAGAAAGGTAGTTATTGTATGCCTCCGTTAATCGCGTCAAGAGATCGCTGTCTGTCTGTCTGGAAAGTTTATTAGTATGCGCCGCGAAGGCAGTAATATGACCCCTCAGGACTGCCTTAGAGGCATGCCAGAAGAGATCTAGGTTATCTAAGTGTTGGTTATTATCTGATAGATAATGCGTCCATGCCTGTGTAAGACACTGACGAAAGCCTATATTATTATACAGATGGGATGGGAATCTCCAGGATTTACTTGGTTGTTTCTGCGTTACAGGTTGCAATTTTATATGTATTGGGGCATGATCCGATATTGTGACCTGACCTATCGTAGGTGAGTGGATCTGGGGTGACAGAGCAGCCGAGGTCAGGAAGAAGTCAATGCGTGACAAGGTGCTATGTGACTTGGAAATGCAGGTATAGTCCCTCTGGTCTGGATTTTGTGTTCTCCATACATCAGTCAGGCCTAGTGTTTCCTTGAATGTATGTATTAGTCGAGTCTCCCTTTTATATCTGGATATGTCTTTATTGGTTGTAATCCATAGGGAGGGGTCTTTAAACCTATCCAATGGCAATGTTTGTGCTAAATTGAAATCTCCTCCAATTATTAAGAGTGAAGTGTTATGAGTAGCCAATTTCGCAAGCAAGGTGGTCCAGAATGTAGGGCAATATGCATTAGGGCCATAGACATTGCACAGGATATAGGTGGCAGTTTGGATATGCATTGTTGTAATTAAGTATCTGCCTCCGCTGTCTACCTCCGTGTCTGTAAAGGAGATTGGTAGCCCTTTCCTAACCAGGATTGCCACTCCTCTCTTCCTACCCTCTGTTGGCGTGTAGAGAATCTGACCCACCCATCTAGATTTAAGTTTCTCATGTTCATTGGCAGACAACCTGGTTTCCTGAATCAGTGCTATATCAGATCTAAGTGTGTTGAGATGTTGAAGTATCATGCTCCTCTTCGCTGGGGAAGTTATCCCCCCCACATTCCAAGAGGTAACCTTATAATTTATTGCCATAGTGGTATACTTATAATGAGGGGCATGTGAGCCACCAAGCGGGGGCTCCATAGTATTGTCTATAGTAAGTAATTGTGTGTATATGAGGTGGGTGTGGGTAAGACTCACTGTGGATGTTAGACCTTGCAGGTGCCAGCGGCTGACGGATCCGTAGGTACCCCGGGTTCAATCTAAGAGAAAGAGGAACAACAGACATTAGCAGTGCTTTATAGAGCATACATAATGGTAATTTATCAGAGCAATACAGACTATGTCCCCTGTGTCTTATAGGTTGAGCAGTGGTACAGGAAATATTACATCTGGGAAACAAGGTCATTCCTTCTCGTTGGTCAGCTTTTTCCCTCTGCATAGGGCATATGAGGTCCAGCCGTTATAAACAGTATAAGAAGAAGAAGGGGCACTTAGAGGGAGACTATCTCTCTTAGGTATCTGAACATTACTCTGAGGGGCCAGATATGGTTTAATGGACTTAAGGGAGCAATTAGACACAAAACCCTCATTTCCCCAAACTAGTAATAAGTCAGATAGACTTGTAAACAGATCTGACGCTGTGCGTGCCGGATGTCACCCAATAGTGATAAAGCTATGTAGGGCCATATATGCGTTGTATACTGTTATAAGCATGTAGTCCGTAGGGGACCATGCACCTGTGATGATATTAAAGGCTGGGGGCATAGGAGGTGACTGTAGTGTAGGCAAAACATAACATAAAATGAACATAATAACAGGAAATAACAATACAATGTAAACAGTTGTGGCAAGCAGTGCAATAACAGTGAAAACCGTAATAACTTTAAAAATATAAATTTTCCAGTCTATTCCACTTTACACCCGTAGGGGGGAAGCGGTGGGGGTCATATCCCCTTGTAAAGCAGTTGCCAAGATATGGCTCCAGGTACATGTGCGCCTCCATGGTGCTTCTTCTGTTCTGGAGGTTGTCCAGGAATCTCTCCTTCCATGGGAGAGCAATTGTACTACTTGATTTTCTATAGTAAGACAAAGGGGGGTTGGGAAATGGTTGTGCCTGGTCAGCGAACATCTCCCTGTTCCTCTGCATCCAAGTACGCTTGCAGTTCTTTAGGGGTGCGGAAGAACCTGGGTCCGGCCGGCGTCTGCAGCCTTAATTTGGCAGGGTACAGCAAGGAGGCCTGTCTCCCCTCCTTATAGAGGCGAGAGCAAAGAGGAGCGAAGTCCTTGCGCAGTTTGGTTACTTCTGTAGAGAAGTCTTGAAAGATCAAGAGTTTTTTACCTTCAAACATCAGGTCTCCCTTGTGGGCACGGTAGGCTTGTAGGAGCGCAAGCTTCTCCTGATAATTGAGGCACTTAAAGATTGTTTGGCGGGGTCTGGAGTTAGAGGTTTCTAGGCCGTTATCTGGGCCTATTCGGTGCGCTCTTTCTATGTCAAAAGGAAGGTGGTCTGGATTTATCCTGAGCATTTTAGGGAGAGTCATTGCTGTAAATTCTAGGAGATCTTTACCTTTTACAGATTCGGGGAGTCCCACTATTCTGAGGTTGTTTCTCCGACTGCGGTTTTCAAGGTCCTCCACTTTTTCTTGTAGAGCTTGGTTTTGGTGTAAGAGTTGTCGCACAGATGCGGCGGTAGATTCTTGTCTGTCCTCCACATCAGAAATACGCTGCTCTGCCTGTGTAAGTCTCGTAGAGAATTGACGAACCTCGCTGGTAAGGGTGTCTACACCCGCCTGAAGAGACTCCATTTTTGGCAAGAAAAAGGATTTAAGCTCTTGCAGCAAGCCCGAGGGATCTATGATAGAAGTATCTGAGGCTCTGGGTGAGGTCGAGGGATCTGCATGTATTTCAGCTGTGGCCTTTCTTTTGTCTAGCTGTTTGTTTCTGGAGGACATTTTCCCAGCCAATTAATTGGGGACGGAGGGAAAATACTGATCCAACTTCATGCAAAAGCTCTGTAATAAATGCTGTTTAATAACAAGGAAAGTCAGATGTAATGCTGCTCAATGACCACTAGATGGTGCTGTAGGACTATGTTTGCACAGCAGTCTGCTATTTTGCAGCCAAGTAATGGTTCCTATCAAAATTCCAAGGCCTTTCTTTATTATTCTGCACGTTGTTGGAGCCACAAAAATTCTTAAGTGTAACAGGTCCCCCAGGTATTAAAACACAGTAGTTAGGCTGTGGTATTAGCAGTCCAGTATATGAAAGGAAATCTCCCTGCAGATGTGTAAGTCCAGCAGGCCAAAAACCATGAACCAGGGCTTAGAATTTAAACAATAACTGTCCCAGAATAAGTCCCAGTGCCTGTCTGATGTATGTAAGAGGCAGTAGTGTCCCAGATGTTAATGGGCAGAGTAGGCGTAGTTTCTTCCCCCCAGGTTTTCCCAGTAATCACCCAGTGTGCACTAGCCCTCAACAATCTCACCGGCCTCTTGCTGTGTCTGGCTCGGTCTGTGGACTTCGAGGGCACAAGCAATCCCTCTGCTGGCTCCAGCTACAGAAGCGGTCTTCCTTGTGGCTCCTTCAGAGCCAGGTATCAGCGGCGGTGCGAGGGGGGCTCTTTCAAGATGGCGCCCGCAGATAGAAAGGCTCTGCGCAGCGTTGCGCCTTAATCCGGTCCTTCCCTGGACAAGGGCGATCTCCGGCCCTTCACGGTACTCGGTCGGCTGGGGGGTTACAGGGGTAAGATGCCCAGCAAGACTTGATCGTGGGAAAACGGCTGGCAGCAAGTAATATGGATTTTATACTATCTGGATTGTGGAGCTCTTCTCCACTGCTGCCAGCCGTTAGTGCCGCCCACCGGAAGTCGTGTTTTCTCTATTTTAATGGAATAAAGTCTTTTTTTTTTTACCTGTTTGCTCAGCAGCCTTCCATTTTTTCTTTTGCTGAGAAAAAAATGCTGCTATTCAAACACTATGTACATAATACCCAGAATTTGAGCACATGAAAAACTATTATCACAAGGCCATAGGGTTTTATTACTGTCAACCATAGCAAGTAAACTCTTAAATAGGTCACCCTAGAGCCAAACTGAGAGGATGAAATATGGTATTTTAACTCACAAATTGTACTTTTAGGACATATTTATCTGAGTTTGCCAATATTTTTTTTTTACTCTTGCATTGCACTGAGCAAGTGATGATGTCATCCCATACTTTACATGAACTATTCATAAAATGTGATGTGTTTCTAGGTCCTGAGGGCTTGGATGTTATAAACCTGCCCTTGGTTATTCCTCAATCTTTTAAAAATATACACAGTGACACCTGATGTGGGATTGCCCTAGGCTCAAGCAATTCTGGGTAAAGGTTGATGTTACGGTTACCCTTAGTCTCGCTGAGAGATGGACCGCTTAGTAGCCTGGATTCCTATTGCTGAAGAGGGGAGTGTGACAGACCCTTCTGTCAGGACTGAAGGAGTTAATTGTGTTTAGCTAAGAAACTAATTTCTCCAACATAGGTGTGTCCGGTCCACGGCGTCATCCTTACTTGTGGGATATTCTCTTCCCCAACAGGAAATGGCAAAGAGCCCAGCAAAGCTGGTCACATGATCCCTCCTAGGCTCCGCCTACCCCAGTCATTCTCTTTGCCGTTGTACAGGCAACATCTCCACGGAGATGGCTTAGAGTTTTTATTATTCAATCAAGAGTTTGTTATTTTGAAATAGTGCTGGTATGTACTATTTACTCAGAAACAGAAAAGAGATGAAGATTTCTGTTTGTATGAGGAAAATGATTTTAGCAACCGTCACTAAAATCCATGGCTGTTCCACACAGGACTGTTGAGAGCAATTAACTTCAGTTGGGGGAACAGTGAGCAGTCTCTTGCTGCTTGAGGTATGACACATTCTAACAAGACGATGTAATGCTGGAAGCTGTCATTTTCCCTATGGGATCCGGTAAGCCATGTTTATTAAGATCGTAAATAAGGGCTTCACAAGGGCTTATTAAGACTGTAGACTTTTTCTGGGCTAAATCGATTCATTATTAACACATATTTAGCCTTGAGGAATCATTTATTCTGGGTATTTTGATATAATAATATCGGCAGGCACTGTTTTAGACACCTTATTCTTTAGGGGCTTTCCCAAATCATAGGCAGAGCCTCATTTTCGCGCCGGTGTTGCGCACTTGTTTTTGAGAGGCATGACATGCAGTCGCATGTGAGAGGAGCTCTGATACTTAGAAAAGACTTTCTGAAGGCGTCATTTGGTATCGTATTCCCCTTTGGGCTTGGTTGGGTATGGATAAAAAATTAGAAGGTTTACTTAAAAAGATGTTTGTTCAGCAGGGTTACCTTCTACAACCAATTTCATGCATTGTCCCTGTAGCTACAGCCGCATGTTTCTGGTTCGATGAGCTGATAAAGGCGGTCGATAGTGATTCTCCTCCTTATGAGGAGATTATGGACAGAATCAATGCTCTCAAATTGGCTAATTCTTTCACCCTAGACGCCACTTTGCAATTGGCTAGGTTAGCGGCTAAGAATTCTGGGTTTGCTATTGTGGCGCGCAGAGCGCTTTGGTTGAAATCTTGGTCAGCTGATGCGTCTTCCAAGAACAAGCTACTTAACATTCCTTTCAAGGGGAAAACGCTGTTTGGCCCTGACTTGAAAGAGATTATCTCTGATATCACTGGGGGTAAGGGCCACGCCCTTCCTCAGGATCGGCCTTTCAAGGCAAAAAATAAACCTAATTTTCGTCCCTTTCGTAGAAATGGACCAGCCCAAAGTGCTACGTCCTCTAAGCAAGAGGGTAATACTTCTCAAGCCAAGCCAGCTTGGAGACCAATGCAAGGCTGGAACAAGGGAAAGCAGGCCAAGAAACCTGCCACTGCTACCAAGACAGCATGAAATGTTGGCCCCCGATCCGGGACCGGATCTGGTGGGGGGCAGACTCTCTCTCTTCGCTCAGGCTTGGGCAAGAGATGTTCTGGATCCTTGGGCGCTAGAAATAGTCTCCCAAGGTTATCTTCTGGAATTCAAGGGGCTTCCCCCAAGGGGGAGGTTCCACAGGTCTCAGTTGTCTTCAGACCACATAAAAAGACAGGCATTCTTACATTGTGTAGAAGACCTGTTAAAAATGGGAGTGATTCATCCTGTTCCATTAAGAGAACAAGGGATGGGGTTCTACTCCAATCTGTTCATAGTTCCCAAAAAAGAGGGAACGTTCAGACCAATCTTAGATCTCAAGATCTTAAACAAGTTTCTCAAGGTTCCATCGTTCAAGATGGAAACCATTCGAACTATTCTTCCTTCCATCCAGGAAGGTCAATTCATGACCACAGTGGATTTAAAGGATGCGTATCTACATATTCCTATCCACAAGGAACATCATCGGTTCCTAAGGTTCGCATTCCTGGACAAGCATTACCAGTTCGTGGCGCTTCCTTTCGGATTAGCCACTGCTCCAAGGATTTTCACAAAGGTACTAGGGTCCCTTCTAGCTGTGCTAAGACCAAGGGGCATTGCTGTAGTACCTTACTTGGACGACATTCTGATTCAAGCGTCGTCCCTTCCTCAAGCAAAGGCTCACACGGACATTGTCCTGGCCTTTCTCAGATCTCACGGATGGAAAGTGAACGTGGAAAAGAGTTCTCTATCTCCGTCAACAAGGGTTCCCTTCTTGGGAACAATAATAGACTCCTTAGAAATGAGGATTTTTCTGACAGAGGCCAGAAAAACAAAACTTCTAGACTCTTGTCGGATACTTCATTCCGTTCCTCTTCCTTCCATAGCGCAGTGCATGGAAGTGATCGGTTTGATGGTAGCGGCAATGGACATAGTTCTTTTTGCGCGCATTCATCTAAGACCATTACAACTGTGCATGCTCAGTCAGTGGAATGGGGACTATACAGACTTGTCTCCGAAGATACAAGTAAATCAGAGGACCAGAGACTCACTCCGTTGGTGGCTGTCCCTGGACAACCTGTCACAAGGGATGACATTCCGCAGACCGGAGTGGGTCATCGTCACAACCGACGCCAGTCTGATGGGCTGGGGCGCGGTCTGGGGATCCCTGAAAGCTCAGGGTCTTTGGTCTCGGGAAGAATCTCTTCTACCGATAAATATTCTGGAACTGAGAGCGATATTCAATGCTCTCAAGGCTTGGCCTCAGCTAGCGAGGGCCAAGTTCATACGGTTTCAATCAGACAACATGACAACTGTTGCGTACATCAACCATCAGGGGGGAACAAGGAGTTCCCTAGCGATGGAAGAAGTGACCAAAATCATTCTATGGGCGGAGTCTCACTCCTGCCACCTGTCTGCTATCCACATTCCAGGAGTGGAAAATTGGGAAGCAGATTTTCTGAGTCGCCAGACATTGCATCCGGGGGAGTGGGAACTCCATCCGGAAATCTTTGCCCAAGTCACTCAGCTGTGGGGCATTCCAGACATGGATCTGATGGCCTCTCGTCAGAACTTCAAAGTTCCTTGCTACGGGTCCAGATCCAGGGATCCCAAGGCGGCTCTAGTGGATGCACTAGTAGCACCTTGGACCTTCAAACTAGCTTATGTGTTCCCGCCGTTTCCTCTCATCCCCAGGCTGGTAGCCAGGATCAATCAGGAGAGGGCGTCGGTGATCTTGATAGCTCCTGCGTGGCCACGCAGGACTTGGTATGCAGATCTGGTGAATATGTCATCGGCTCCACCTTGGAAGCTACCTTTGAGACGAGACCTTCTTGTTCAGGGTCCGTTCGAACATCCAAATCTGGTTTCACTCCAGCTGACTGCTTGGAGATTGAACGCTTGATCTTATCGAAGCGAGGGTTCTCAGATTCTGTTATCGATACTCTTGTTCAGGCCAGAAAGCCTGTAACTAGAAAGATTTACCACAAAATTTGGAAAAAATATATCTGTTGGTGTGAATCTAAAGGATTCCCTTGGGACAAGGTTAAGATTCCTAAGATTCTATCCTTCCTTCAAGAAGGATTGGAAAAAGGATTATCTGCTAGTTCCCTGATGGGACAGATTTCTGCCTTGTCTGTGTTACTTCACAAAAAGCTGGCAGCTGTGCCAGATGTTCAAGCCTTTGTTCAGGCTCTGGTTAGAATTAAGCCTGTTTACAAACCTTTGACTCCTCCTTGGAGTCTCAACTTAGTTCTTTCAGTTCTTCAGGGGAACCCTTACATTCCGTTGATATTAAGTTATTATCTTGGAAAGTTTTGTTTTTAGTTGCAATTTCTTCTGCTAGAAGAGTTTCAGAATTATCTGCTCTGCAGTGTTCTCCTCCTTATCTGGTGTTCCATGCAGATAAGGTGGTTTTACGTACTAAACCTGGTTTTCTTCCAAAAGTTGTTTCTAACAAAAACATTAACCAGGAGATTATCGTACCTTCTCTGTGTCCGAAACCAGTTTCAAAGAAGGAACGTTTGTTGCACAATTTGGATGTTGTTCGCGCTCTAAAATTCTATTTAGATGCTACAAAGGATTTTAGACAAACATCTTCCTTGTTTGTTGTTTATTCCGGTAAAAGGAGAGGTCAAAAAGCAACTTCTACCTCTCTCTCTTTTTGGATTAAAAGCATCATCAGAGTGGCTTACGAGACTGCCGGACGGCAGCCTCCCGAAAGAATCACGGCTCATTCCACTAGGGCTGTGGCTTCCACATGGGCCTTCAAGAACGAGGCTTCTGTTGATCAGATATGTAGGGCAGCGACTTGGTCTTCACTGCACACTTTTACCAAATTTTACAAGTTTGATACTTTTGCTTCTTCTGAGGCTATTTTTGGGAGAAAGGTTTTGCAAGCCGTGGTGCCTTCCATTTAGGTGACCTGATTTGCTCCCTCCCTTCATCCGTGTCCTAAAGCTTTGGTATTGGTTCCCACAAGTAAGGATGACGCCGTGGACCGGACACACCTATGTTGGAGAAAACAGAATTTATGTTTACCTGATAAATTACTTTCTCCAACGGTGTGTCCGGTCCACGGCCCGCCCTGGTTTTTTTAATCAGGTCTGATAATTTATTTTCTTTAACTACAGTCACCACGGTACCATATGGTTTCTCCTATGCAAATATTCCTCCTTAACGTCGGTCGAATGACTGGGGTAGGCGGAGCCTAGGAGGGATCATGTGACCAGCTTTGCTGGGCTCTTTGCCATTTCCTGTTGGGGAAGAGAATATCCCACAAGTAAGGATGACGCCGTGGACCGGACACACCGTTGGAGAAAGTAATTTATCAGGTAAACATAAATTCTGTTTTCTAAAGACAGGTTTTCTGGCCTCAGCTATTGTGTGCTATAATTACATTTAAGTAATAAACAGGCCATTGTTTAATCACCCTCAGAGAGCAGACGCTAGGTGATAAGACAAGCCAAATGTGTTTAAGTTTTTATCTGCCTAAGTAAAGTATTTAAGTAATGTAATTCTACTGTTTCATAAAAGGGCGTCTTCCCCTTTTTATCTAAATGTACAAGAGCCTTTCAACCCCCCCATCTGGGGTCAAACCTGTATAAATACTAGGCATCTAGCCTTTAATAAATGTCATTCTGTTTTAAACCTGAAACTGGCTGGGTTGTGAATTGCTGATTCCCTATGCAGGACATTGTTCATCTGGTATTAACCCTTGGTACACTGTTGGTACCGTAACATTGGTGGCAAGCGACGGAATGAACCTTATCGCCCAGAAGAGCAACTACACAAGCCAGTAACCTCAGGAAGAGGGGGATTATTACAATACTGACTAAGATGGAAAGAGTACCAGGAACAGAAGGAACCAATGGGCCCAGCATAGCAGACAGAACCCCTGAAGAAGCAAGCTTTGATCGGGCGGTTAAAATAAGACTGGCATATTATGGCCCCAACCCATCTGCGGAAATTATCGACCGGGTCATAGCAGCTGTGGAGGCCAACCTACTTCGCCAAAGCGGCGCTGCAGCAAACCCAGTGGAAAAGAGAAAAGTAAATTTTGCAGCTTTTAAAAACTTCCTGGAAACAGAAGGAGAGATTGATGGGTACCTTGCGGATTTTGAGAGGCAATGTGCACTACACAAGGTACCCGCAGAGGACTGGGTCACGATATTATCCGGAAAATTATCCGGCCGGGCCAGTGAGGCTTTTCGGGCCATTCCAGATGAGGAAGTCGGGGATTATAATACTGTAAAAGAGGCTCTGCTCTCCAGGTATGCGGTTACACCGGAGGCATACCGGAGGCGGTTCAGAGACACTGTTAAATTAGCTGGAGATTCCTACCTTGAGTGGGCATGTAAGGTGCACCGCACAGCAGCTCACTGGATAGCGGGGTGCCAAGCCGTATCTGGGGAAGAGGTGCTGCAGCTATTCCTGTTGGAACATTGCTTCGACAAGTTACCCGCAGGAGTTCGAGAGTGGGTTCGGGACCGTAAACCCTCCACCCTGCATGAAGCGGCTCGCTTGGCAGATGAGTATACGGATGCCCGCAAACTGGACACTGCTACCACTAAGCCCCCTGCTAGAGTGGAGTACAGACCCCCAGTCACCCCAGCAGCTGCCAGTTACCAACCCCCGGCGCACCGCTATACCACACGGCATCTGGCCACGAACTACCCTCAGAGAGCCCGGTTCAATTCGCGGGGCTACTCACAACCGATTCGATGCTTTGGATGTAAGCAACTAGGGCACAAAAGACCAGAGTGTCCCCTAAATGCAGCGAACCAAGCACAGTCCTGGAGAAGACCTGCCGGCGGAATCACACGTAACCCTCAGCCTGCGGCCCGCTACGTAGAGGCGCAAGAATGCTGGAGCATCCTACATGAGGCAGACCTTGTGCAAGCTGCCCACCGGAATAACCGGCAACTGGTTAAAGTGAATGGGAAGAAGGTCAGTGGTCTACGGGATACTGGTGCTACCATGACCTTGCTTCAAAAGAACTTGGTGTCTGAGAAACAGTACACTGGAGACACTGTGGCTGTGAGGGTAGCAGGGGGCGATGTGTTCAGCCTACCTGTTGCCAGGGTACATTTGGATTGGGGAGTGGGCGCTAGACCTGTGAATGTGGGGGTCAAGAAGGACTTACCTGCTGATGTTCTTCTTGGAAATGACTTGGCTCCCCTTGTTTCTGCCTATGCTCCCATGGGTCCCGCTGATGTTAACCCTGTGACTACCCGTGCTCAGATCCGTGCAGCAGAGACTGACCCCCCTGCTGCTAAGCCCCAGGACGCTGAGCTCAGTAAATCTCTATCCGCTATTGATACGTGGAAGTCCCGTTACAATGCGCTGATGAAGGAGAAGAGGAGCGCAGAGGAAAAAGCACGTTTAGAACTTGAATCTCTGCTAGACAAGCTGCACCGACAGACTGCAGAAAACACCAGCTTGAGAGTGGGACATGAAACATTAAAGACAAACTTAGCGACACTTGAGGAGAAGCTGACGCTGGCTCATAGTGAGGTGCTGCAACTCAAGGGCACCCTATGTCAGTATGAAGGGATTGTGGATACCTATAAAGAGCAGGTACAGAAAACTCGTAAAGAAGCTGATGGGATTTTGAAGGACTGTTTAGCCCTAGTCTGGGCACTGAGGAAGTTGAACCCTTCTTTGTATGGACAGGAATTCTCTCTCATAACGGGAATACAGATGGATTGTCCTGGCAAACTGACATGCCTACCACCTCCTAGTCCGGTCATCCCCAGGTTGACCCGCCAAAGGGTCAAGCCGGGTCTGCCGGAGTGTTCCACAAGGGGGGAGATATGTGACAGACCCTTCTGTCAGGACTGAAGGAGTTAATTGTGTTTAGCTAAGAAACTAATTTCTAAAGACAGGTTTTCTGGCCTCAGCTATTGTGTGCTATAATTACATTTAAGTAATAAACAGGCCATTGTTTAATCACCCTCAGAGAGCAGACGCTAGGTGATAAGACAAGCCAAATGTGTTTAAGTTTTTTTCTGCCTAAGTAAAGTATTTAAGTAATGTAATTCTACTGTTTCATAAAAGGGCGTCTTCCCCTTTTTATCTAAATGTACAAGAGTCTTTCAACCCCCCCATCTGGGGTCAAACCTGTATAAATACTAGGCATCTAGCCTTTAATAAATGTCATTCTGTTTTAAACCTGAAACTGGCTGGGTTGTGAATTGCTGATTCCCTATGCAGGACATTGTTCATCTGGTATTAACCCTTGGTACACTGTTGGTACCGTAACAGGGAGAAACTGCTTTCCATAGTATTCTATATGAGTCTCGCAAATGTAGAATAATCCCCCTTAGCTGTAGTACAGCTAGGATACCCTTCTGCCCACAAAAACGAGTCAACGCTGCGATTGAGGGACAACCAAGAACAGAGGACTGGGATGCCCAGCCTGCTTTTTATTTAGGTTACATGCACACAGGGCACTCCCAGGGGGGGAAGCATAAAATCCCCCATCACACATTTAGACAAAGCCCTTGGACAGGCCACCGCAGATAACAAGTACACACAAGAAAACAATTGAGTCCTTCTTATCACCTTGCAGTGAATGCTTATCACAAACTTAATTACAGTACACAATATGCTAGGAAACCTGCCTCAGAAAATAGTTTTCTCAAAACTGAACAGAGTTAACCCTTTATGAAATGATACTTGTTACAGTTTTCTTGGAGCCCTTCTTAGGCGCTAGCTTGGCTGGTTCAGGCATTGCTGCTGGGAAATAAGTTTCTTCACAACAAAATAACTAATGCTTCTGTAACAGTTGAATATTTTCTTTCTAATATAATTAATATGAAGGTACAATTAGAAAGGGAATCTGTCTTACTTTTGACGAGCCATAATTCCTGGGGTAAAAAGGTTAACTTTATACTTACGGTAATAATAATCCTTAGGAAACCTATTTTTAAGAAGTGGGTTACCCCTAAAATAGCTTCTATTGCGGAGGTAAGAAAACTGTTACTAGACTCGGCAATCAAGGCAGCTTATGGGTCTAAATTAGAGGGGGAAAGAGGTGACTCCTTCTGTAGGATTTGGAAGGACTTTGTGTGTTGTCAGGGTAGGGACGTTATATCTTATATAGAACAAATTGTTAATATACAATTGAATTGAGGGATGGGGGGGGGGGATGTTTAGAAGGGGGGAGAAGAGAGGAAGGAAAAAAAGGGAATTTTTTTTTTTTGTTCTTGGTCCGAATAGAACTAAGGAACCATAATAGATTGCTGGGAAGGAGAGAGAGGGGATGGAAGGACTGATTATTGATTATTGTAATGGAAGGCTCTTGTTTATTGCTAATTGATTTGTTATTGATCGAATTTCTGTCGACTTTTTTGTGTTTTGTATGTTTTTCTGTAAAATAAAGTTTAAATAAATAAAATAAAAAAAAATAAAAAAATATACACAGTGAACGTTCGACTATAATATAGTCATGTGAGGTAGTCTGACAATGTGTAATGATGACGCTGCATTATGAGGTAATATGAAAAGGGTAACATACACTATTGCAGTGCTTTCCAAACTGTGTGTCGGCAGCAGTGTGTAGGTGTGTCCCTGCTTCAGCACAAATTTATTTTTATTTTTTTTGGTTTCTGACTTTCCGCCTGCCTGCTACGCATATCACATGGTTGACACGTGATTGATACCTAGTGGGACACAGATCATCTTAACCAATTGGCGCAGCTCAGTGGGAACTGAAACTATTCCCATTGGTGGCACATTGGCTCGTGACTGCATGTGTAGTCTCCTTAATCGGCTCGTGACTGCATGTGTAGTCAGTGAGTGGGAGAGCAGTGTGTTTGCAGTGCGGGCAGTAGTCAATCGAACTCACAGAGTTCTTTGGGCGGCAGCTTAAATGCTGAGCCGAAGTCAGAGGTTTTTTTTTTGGAACTAGCTCCCAGTAGTGCATTGCTGCTCCTGCTCTTGATTTATGGATAGGAAGTGGAAGCTTAAGAAATGCTTGATGATGAAATGCGAGTGTCTTTATCAAATATTACACCAAATATTCTGAAACTGTGTTCATCCCATCAACCTCATACATCCCATTAAAATAGTAAGTAGCTATTGGTGTTATTAAAGTTTTTTTTAATTCTTGCACATACATACTGTTACTTGTAAATACATTTCATTATTATATAATTTATGTACGTGTTCATATCTCTTAAAACAAGTTAGTTTAACCTCCTTTTTGCTAGTACAACTGGATTACTGTGTCGCGAAATGATGTAGGTCTAAAAAGTGTGTCACCAACATAAAAAGTTTGGAAAGCTCTGCACTATTGGATGCCAAATATTATAATGATTAGTGTGACATTAATTACAATATACACAATGAAACAAATACATCAGTATAAAGTAATCCATAACAAATGTAAATGTAAACATATTAGAATAAACATATATGTATTGTAAAAATTTTTACTACAAAGGTTTTATTTAGCCCTTTAACTTAAACCTGGATGCCCCCCAGGGCACCTCTCTAGATGTTCCTACTCATCTTCATGAACAGGTTCAAAGCCAAGTTCACCCAGAAGTCCATTATGCTGTACCAGGCTGGGAAGACACAACCTCTTTTGTTTGTCTAAAATATTAGCTACAATTCTGCAGATCACAGATGGCAAGGAACATGGATGAGTGAACCAAAATGTCCATGTCTTTCAGCCCCTCAAGACCATTTGACTCAGTATTCAAGGTGCTCTGGACATTTTGAGCCAACCATCATTCTATTCTGTTTCTCCCATGATGGATTTCTCTTTCATGAAATTAAGATACAGTGAGCCATACATGTAATTGGTGTTTTTATACATTTCCCCAAATATCAGAATTTTAGACAGATGTCTCATTAACCCATTAATTACTATATCATACTGATGTAAAAATATATTTTTAAAAGTTTATACTTACATTTGTCAAGTTTATATAATAATATTCTAATATAGTAAAAAAAATCAGGAATATTTTATAAGCTATTTTTTTATATTAGTTTTATCACTTTGGTCTCAATCACAATCTATAGGCTGCAGCCTTTTTGGTTTATATATACATATGTATATGTGTTGAGTAAACAATATACTGTACAGGGGATATGCAGGAAAAGTCCCTTCAGCACCTGTCAGGGTTTTTTCCCTGTTGTGTTTGCCATGTGCTGCTGGCAGCCATTTTACTCACCTCTCTTCCTGACTATGGTGCATTGTGGGGGATGCTGCTAAATTCCTGCACTTCCTTTTATGGCCAGACTGGTGTGCATCATCCATGTGAGATAGGATGCAGTCTCAGAATTGTGATGTCATCACTTATTATTTAAAGGGCCTCTGTTCAGTATGCTTTGCCTTTGCGTTGTCTCAGACCTGTTTGTGAGAGTTCCTGTGTATTACCTGGCTGCATAAAGTCCTTCCTGGTTCTTGATCCCTGGCTTGTTCCTGACTCTGCTGTTTTCCTTGTTCCTGATTCCGGCTCGTCTGACTATTCGCTTTGGCTCCTGACTCGGCTCGTCTGACTACCAGCTCTGGTTTTGATTCCTGGCTTGTTATTTGACTTGTGGACTTTTTATTATTTTTTGCTATTAATAAAGGTGTGATTATTTTTGCACTTCTCGTCTCAGTCTGATTCCTGGCACCCTGACATTACGCAAAGGCCATGTATCCTGTTGGTGCTAATAATCCACCTTTACCTGCCATCATTTCCAGTATGGATGTACAGGATCACTGCTTGGATCAATTTGCACTAGCCCTGCAAACCCTGCTGACTCGCAATGCACATTTGGACCAAAGTGTTCCGCAAGTTATGGCTGCTCCTGTTTCTGCTGCTGCACCTATGCCTACCAGGAGCATGTCCGGTTCTGCACCTCTACCTCAGCGATATGGAGGCAATCCTATTCAGTGCAGAGGGTTTTTGAACAAGGTGGGCATTTACTTTGAGATGTTACCTCAGGCGTTTCCCTCTGACAGAGCTAAGGTGGGATTTCTCATCTCGTTACTCTCTGACACAGCTCTTGCCTGGGCTAACCCCTTGTGGGAGACTAATAAACCTGTGATTTCAAATTACCCTAAATTTGTGGCCTCCTTTTGAAGGGTATTTGATGTTCCGGCTCGCTCCTTCTCTGCTGCTAAACGACTCATGTCCATTCAGCAAGGTACAAGATCTGTTGCTCAGTATGCTATTGAGTTCCGTTCACTTGCCGCAGAGGTAGGTTGGAACAATGAAGCCCTTGTTGCCGCCTTCTTCCAGAGGATCTCGAGGCATTGGTGTCTTTTTTGATCCTAATTGACATCAGACTCAGAGAGAGGCCTGTTCCGTTGTCTCCTACATGTTCGTTCCCACCCATGCCTCCCTCTCCTCCCATGCCTTCTGGTCCCAAGTCACCAGGTACTGCTGAGCCGATGCAGCTGGGATTCACGCATCTCTCCACGGCGGAGAGGGCCTTTAGGAGGAGGGAGGGGCTCTGCCTCTATTGTGGGTTACAGGGCCACCTTTTGAAGTCTTGTCCTACACGGACGGGAAACGCTCACACCTAAGGTCCTGTCGGGGGCAGACCTTGGGTGGTTTATCCTCGTCCCCGGAACCGCTAAAGGAGAAACCTTTGGTCATGGTTGTCCTTTCCTGGGTGGACTCCTCCATAGTCACCCAGGCTCTTGTTGACTCCGGTGCTGCGGGCTATTTCATTGACAGTGCTTTTGTATCAAAGCACTCCATTCTTGTTTTGCCTCGGTCCGTTCCACTTGCTATTGAGGCCATTGATGGCAGGCCCCTTCAGCCCACACTCGTTACTCACGAAACTGCTCCGTTGTCCATGGCTGTTGGGGCTCTCCATTTTGAAACCCTCCAGTTCCAGGTGATAAACTCTCCACATTTTCCGGTTGTTTTGGGCTATCCCTGGCTCCAAAAGCACAATCCCAGTCTCGACTGGCGCAGGTCCGAAATTTTGTCGTGGTCCCCGCAATGTATTTCCACTTGTCTTTGGAAAACAGTTAAAGTCTTGTGCACTTCTTCGGTTTCTCAATTGCCAGAGGAGTACCGAGAGTTCCTAGACGTGTTTGACAAGGTGCGTGCCGGTACGTTGCTTCCTCACCAGTCTTAAGATTTTGCCATAGACCTGCAACCCGGAGCCATTCCTCCTCGGGGCTGGGTGTACCCTCTGTCTGTTGCAGAGAATTGTGCTATGGAGGAGTGTTACAGAAGCATTAGTTATTTTGTTGTGAAGAAACTTATTTCCCAGCAGCAATGCCTGAACCAGCCAAGCCAGCGCCTAAGAAGGGCTCCAAGAAAACTGTAACAAGTATCATTTCATAAAGGGTTAACTCTGTTCAGTTTTGAGAAAACTATTTTCTGAGGCAGGTTTCCTAGCATATTGTGTACTGTAATTAAGTTTGTGATAAGCATTCACTGCTAGGTGATAAGAAGGACTCAATTGTTTTCTTGTGTGTACTTGTTATCTGCGGTGGCCTGTCCAAGGGCTTTGTCTAAATGTGTGATGGGGGATTTTATGCTTCCCCCCCTGGGAGTGCCCTGTGTGCATGTAACCTAAATAAAAAGCAGGCTGGGCATCCCAGTCCTCAGTTCTTGGTTGTCCCTCAATCGCAGCGTTGACTCGTTTTTGTGGGCAGAAGGGTATCCTAGCTGTACTACAGCTAAGGGGGATTATTCTACATTTGCGAGACTCATATAGAATACTATGGAAAGCAGTTTCTCCCCTCTTCAGCAATAGGAATCCAGGCTACTAAGCGGTCCATCTCTCAGCGAGACTAAGGGTAACCGTAACATTTGGCGGCAGCGGTGGGATTTTTCCTGGATTTCCTAGGAGAGGTACAGAACGGATGGAGAGCGCTTACGAAAAATTGAAGCGTACAACCCTAAAGGATTTACTTGAAAGCAGAGGGGGGTACGCCAGCAACCGGCCGAGGAGAGAGCTGATCGCAGAATTGACCGAACGGGATCAGAGCTTCACAATGGCGGAAACACCGACCACGATTAGTGACGAAAAAACCAGGATTGTTCGGGAGAGGCTCTCATTGTACGGGCCGAACCCCTCCATGGAATTGGTACAGCAGTTGATGGCGGAAGCGGACAAGGATATACGAGAGACTCGAGCCCACGAACTCAACCTAGCGAACGCACACCGCAATGCTGAAGCCCCGCAGGTAATCATCCCTGTCGAAAATGCTGGGAGGCCCAAGATACCCTATGCGGCATTTCGACCCTTCCTAGAGAGCGAGACAGGGATTGATGAATATTTGGTGGACTTCGAAAGGCAATGTGCCCTGCACCAGATTCCCAACAGGGAGTGGCCCACGATATTGTCTGGGAAACTATCCGGGCGAGCCCTGGAAGCCTTTCGTACTCTGGGTGCTGAGGAAGTGACACAGTATGAGCTAGTTAAGGAGACACTGTTGCGACGGTACGCAGTAACTCCGGACGCGTATCGCCGACAGTTTCGGGGCACAAAAAAGAAGCCTAACGATACCCATATGGAATGGGCGCACCGAATGCGGAGAGCGGCAAATCACTGGATGAGCGGAAGTAAAGCGGTGACTGGTGAGGAAATTTTACAATTGTTTCTCTTAGAACATTTTTATAATGGCATGGAACAGCAAGGGAAGGAATGGCTGCGAGACAGGCGACCTTCTACCTTAGAAGAAGCAGCCAAATTGGCCGATGAACATTATGACTCCCGTCTTCACGAACCCAGAGAGGTTTACCGTGCACCCCCTCGTGCTGAATTTCGAGCCCCGGTGCCCGCAGGGCCCGCCCGACACTCAGGACCACCCAATAACAGCTCTGAGCGTCCCAGACCGACTTGCCACCGATGCAAGCAACCAGGGCATTTCATGGCTAGCTGCCCCCTTAATACGCACCAGACACCCAGGAATTACAATTACCCCTCTGGGGCATATCGTCCGGCCCGGACCCTCTGTGTTAACCAAGAGGCCCCTATGGAGGAATATTTGGGGCCGCTTCACGAGGCGGACCCTGTATATGCTGCCTCAGATAACCGCCAGCACCATCGGCAGAAGGTATGGCTCGAGGGGCGATCTACCGAGGGATTGAGAGACACAGGGGCTACTATCACGCTGGTACAGAGTCATTTGGTGCCGGAGCACAAGCGATCTGGACAGACTGTGGCCGTTAGAGTGGCGGGGGGGGATGTGTACAAAATTCCAACAGCTAAAGTGCATCTTGATTGGGGAGCGGGAAAGGGGGCTGTGAACGTGGGCATAATGGATAATTTACCTGCCGAAGTACTACTGGGCAATGATTTGGGCCCCATGACTTCTGCCTATGCTCCAGTATGCAACAACGAGGCGGACCCAGTGACTACACGGGCCCAAGCCCGGACGGAGCGAGAACTCTCACCAGTGCGGGAGACACAGGTAAGACCTACCCCGACATTGCCTGACATGTTAGGCCCCATACCCTGGGACACCCCAGATGCTTTCGAGACAGAGTCTAAGACTGACCCGACCTTACAAAAGTACCGGGAACGAGCAGAGACCGGAGGGGGCGGGGCAGATAATGAAACATTCTTATGGGAAAAAGGGAAACTATACCGCTGGACAGAGAAAAGGGGACAGCGTAGGCGACAGCTGGTAGTGCCCCACAAATACCGTCAAGAAATCCTCAAGATAGGCCATGACATCCCCTTAGCAGGCCACCTAGCTGTAACCCGTACCCTACACCGCATTACTCACACGTTCTTTTGGCCAGGGGTACACGCCGACGTTAGAACTTACTGTAACACCTGCGATGTGTGTCAACGAGTAGGAAGGCGAGGCGATCACCCTAAAGCCCATCTAGTAAATATGCCCATTGTAGAGGAACCCTTCAGCCGGGTTGCTATTGACCTAGTGGGACCACTGGCTACCCCTAGTCCCTCCGGTAAGCGCTACATTCTTACCGTAGTGGACTACGCTACCAGGTACCCAGAGGCTGTCGCCCTATCCAACATACAAGCAGATACGGTAGCGAATGCACTAGTACAGGTGTTCTCCCGGGTAGGATTTCCAAAAGAAATCCTATCCGACCGAGGCACCCAATTTACGGCTGAATTGACCCAACAACTCTGGCAGGTTTGCAAAATTAAGTCCCTCCTGAGCTCCCCATACCACCCCCAGACGAACGGGCTGTGTGAGAGGTTCAATGGGACCCTCAAGCAAATGCTCAAGACGTTCACTCAGGAATACCGAGACTGGGAACGCTTCCTGCCGCACCTCCTTTTTGCTTATCGGGAGGTGCCCCAGGAAACGACAGGGTTCTCTCCCTTCGAGTTGCTCTACGGAAGAAAGGTACGGGGACCCCTAAACCTGATCCGGGAGCACTGGGAGGGAGAGATGGAGACTGACGGTGTCCCCATTGTGCCATACGTGCTGGAACTCAGGGACCGAATGGAGCAATTAGCCAAATCCGTGCGGGCTAATCTCCAGTCGGCCCAGAGAAGACAGAAAGTATGGTACGATCGGGGGGCCCGAAAGAGAATCTTTACCATAGGACAAAAGGTGTTAGTACTTAAGCCGGTGAAGACAGACAAATTGCAGGCGTCCTGGCAGGGCCCCTACCAGATCGTAGAGAAAAGGGGAGACACCACTTATGTGATAGCTAGCTGCCACGACAACAATCTTAGAAAGACATTCCATGTAAACATGCTCAAGGAATATTTTGAGCGACCAGAGAACGTGACGGCCATATGTTGTTCCCCTCAGGAAGGCCCCGACAGTCTACCCATTCCAGACCTATTAGAAAAGAGTCTCCCCACAGGTATAGTGGCTCAGGTTCAGATAGGAGACCGACTTAGCCCCACTGAAAGGGAGCAGCTCAACCAACTCCTACAGTCCAAACACCTCACCTTCTCCCCGAAGCCAGGGTACACTACTTTAACCACCCACCAGGTAGATACTCCGGGACAAGCTCCCTTGCGCCAGGCTCCGTACCGAATCCCCGAAGCAGTTAGGATAGGAATGAAGAAGGAGATCGATGAGATGCTCCAACTCGGGGTAATTGAGCCCTCCGATAGTCCCTGGGCCTCCCCAGTTGTCTTGGTGCCCAAGAAAGATGGGACCACCCGGTTCTGCGTAGACTATCGGAGGCTCAATGAAAAGACCGTGACGGACGCTTACCCTATGCCCAGGGTAGACGAGCTACTCGATCGTATAGCCAGGGGAAATTACCTGACCACTATTGACCTCTGCAAAGGTTACTGGCAGATTCCCCTGGCCCCGGAGGCTATCCCCAAGTCGGCATTCGTCACCCCATTCGGCTTATATCAGTTTAGGGTAATGCCGTTTGGGATGAAGAATGCCCCAGCTACATTCCAGCGCTTGGTGGATAGGCTCCTGGATGGCTTCCAGAGTTTTGCTTGCGCCTACCTGGACGACATAGCGATCCACAGTGAGTCATGGGAGGACCACTTAGCTCACATAGGAATGGTTCTGGATCAGATCCGGGCTGCTGGCCTGACTCTGAAGCCAGAAAAATGCCACTTTGGGATGGCCGAGGTACAGTACCTGGGTCACCGGGTGGGGTGTGGAAAGCAGCGACCAGAGCCGGCCAAGATAGAAGCTGTCGCCAATTGGCCCACCCCCATCACTAAGACTCAGGTCCTAGCCTTCCTGGGCACGGCAGGGTACTATAGACGGTTCGTACCAGACTACAGCACACTTGCCAAACCCCTGACTGACTTGACCAAGAAGAACTTACCTCGACAGGTCCTGTGGTCTCCCCACTGTGAAACGGCTTTCCAGGCTCTCAAAAATGCTCTAATTAACGCTCCTGTCTTGGCAGCTCCAGCCCTTAACAAACGTTTTATCGTCCACACAGATGCTTCCATGTTCGGGCTGGGAGCCGTCCTCAGCCAAGTAGGCGAAGATGGAGGGGAGCATCCAGTTGCCTACATCAGCCGGAAGCTCCTGCCCCGCGAAGTCAGCTATGCAGCGGTCGAAAAGGAGTGTTTGGCTTTGGTGTGGGCATTAAAGAAATTGACTCCCTATTTATATGGGCAGGAGTTCACTCTGGTCACCGACCATAACCCGTTGGTGTGGCTGAACCGGGTCTCTGGAGATAATGGCAGGCTATTACGTTGGAGTTTATCGTTGCAACCCTTCAATTTCACCATTACTTACAGACCTGGGAAACAGAATGGCAACGCCGACGGGTTGTCCAGACAAACCGACCTCAGCCCCGCATAACCAGCGGTCTGGACAGCCTTAGTCTGCCCCGAAAAGGGGTCAGACCGTGTCTGCCAGAGTGTTCCACAGAAAGGGAGCACTGTTACAGAAGCATTAGTTATTTTGTTGTGAAGAAACTTATTTCCCAGCAGCAATGCCTGAACCAGCCAAGCCAGCGCCTAAGAAGGGCTCCAAGAAAACTGTAACAAGTATCATTTCATAAAGGGTTAACTCTGTTCAGTTTTGAGAAAACTATTTTCTGAGGCAGGTTTCCTAGCATATTGTGTACTGTAATTAAGTTTGTGATAAGCATTCACTGCTAGGTGATAAGAAGGACTCAATTGTTTTCTTGTGTGTACTTGTTATCTGCGGTGGCCTGTCCAAGGGCTTTGTCTAAATGTGTGATGGGGGATTTTATGCTTCCCCCCCTGGGAGTGCCCTGTGTGCATGTAACCTAAATAAAAAGCAGGCTGGGCATCCCAGTCCTCAGTTCTTGGTTGTCCCTCAATCGCAGCGTTGACTCGTTTTTGTGGGCAGAAGGGTATCCTAGCTGTACTACAGCTAAGGGGGATTATTCTACATTTGCGAGACTCATATAGAATACTATGGAAAGCAGTTTCTCCCCTCTTCAGCAATAGGAATCCAGGCTACTAAGCGGTCCATCTCTCAGCGAGACTAAGGGTAACCGTAACAAGGAGTATGTTGCCGATGCTCTGTCGCGGGCGATCATTCGCAAATCCTGCTCTCCTGCAGGGGCTGGCTTCTTCTTTGTGAAGAAAAAGGGTGGCGAGTTAAGACCATGTATCGATTATAGGGGTCTTAATCGTCTTACCATTAAGAATGCTTACCCTATTCCGCTTATTACGGAACTCTTTGACTGCCTCAAGGGAGCTACGGTCTTTACTAAACTTGATTTGAGTGCAGCGTACAATCTCGTTAGGATTAAGGAGGGCCACGAATGGAAAACAGCATTTAACACCAGGAGCGGGCATTCTGAGTATCTTGTAATGCCCTTTGGCCTGCTGTTTTTCAGGAATTTATTAATGATGTCCTACGAGATTTGTTGCAACAGTGTGTTGTGGTGTACTTAGACGACATCCTCATACACTTACCCACACTTGAGGCTCATCGCTCTGATGTTACACAGGTTCTTCAGAGACTACGTGAGAACGGCATGTTTTGTAAACTCTAGAAATGCGAGTTCCATCAGACTCAAGTAACCTTCTTAGGTTATGTTATCTCCGTTGCAGGGTTCTACATGGATCCTGACAAGTTGTCTGCAGTTCTGCAGTGGCCTCGCCCAGTTGGTCTTCGGTCTATTCAACGTTTTTTTGGGTTTGACAATTACTATAGAAAGTTTATTAAAAACTTTTCTTCCTTAGTCAAACCTATCACAGACATGACCCGTAAAGAGAATGATCCACTCCATTGGTCACCTACTGCCATTAAGGCCTTTGATAGTCTTAAGACTGCCTTTGCTGCCGCTCCAGTTCTGGCTCATCCTAACCGTGTCCTGCCTTTCGTTCTTGAGGTCGATGCGTCTGAGACTGGAGTAGGTGCCCTCTTGTCTCAACGTCCTATGCCTGACGGTTCCTTGCATCCGTGTGGTTTCTTCTCTAAGAAATTGTCTCCAGTGGAGTGCAATTATGAAATTGGCGACAGGGAATTACTGGTGATAATTTTGGCACTTAAGGAATGGAGGCATCTTCTCGAGGGTACTAGTGTGCCAGTGCTCATTCTTACTGACCACAAGAATTTAACTTATCTATCTGAAGCAAAACGTTTGTCACCCCGACAGGCCAGATGGGCGCTATTTCTGTCTCGGTTTAATTATGTGGTCTCCTACCTGCCTGGTAGTAAGAATGTTAGGGCTGATGCCCTCTTTCGACAATTTTCGCCTCTGTTCAAGGAAGAGTCTGTACCTACTCCTGTTATACCTCCTGACCATATTTTGGCTACCATACTTACTAATTTGACTTCTCCCTTGAGGGAGGAGATCCTGGCTGCACAAACCAATGCACCTCCTAAGAAACCTAGTTGTAAGTGTTTTTTTTTTCCTGAGAATCTTCGAACTAAACTTTTGCACACTTACCACTATCCTAAAGCCGCAGGTCACCCATTCAAGAACCAAATGATTTGGTCTGTCACTCGACAATTCTGGTGGCCAGGTCTTCATTCTGATGTTGCTGCGTATGTTGCCTCCTGCTCAGTTTGTGCACAGAATAAGACTTTTCGACGTCTTCCTGTGGGTCTTCTTCAACCTATTACTAATGGTGAGCGTCCTTGGACACATCTTTCCATGGACTTCATTGTTGAGCTCCCTGTTTCCAATGGCAATACTGTTATCCTTATGGTGGTTGACCGTTTTTCTAAAATGTCACATTGCATTCCCTTGATGAAGCTGCCTACCGCTCAGGAGCTTGCTTCAATTTTTGCCCGGGAGTTCTTCCGTTTACATGGGTTACCCAAGGAGATAGTGTCGGACCGGGGTAGCCAGTTTGTCTCCAGATTTTGGCGTTCCTTTTGTGCTCAAATGGGGATCCAGCTTTCCTTCTCCTCGGCATATCACCCTCCATCCAATGGGGCTGTGAAACGGTCTAATCAAGCTCTGGAACAGTTACTCCGTTGCTATGTCTCAGATCACCACAATAATTGGTCTGAACTGTTACCTTGGTCAGAGTTTGCTCATAATAGTGCTATTAATGCTTCCTCCAAGATATCCCCGTTCATGGCAAATTATGGGTTTCAACCATCCTTGTTGCCCGATTCATTCATGTCTCAGGGTTTTCCGGCTTTGGAGGAGCATCTCCGGCAACTCCGTTCCATGTGGGTGCAGATTCAGGATTGCCTTCATCGTTCTATGCAGCGCCAAAAGTTCCAGGCTGATCGTAGGCGTCTGCCCGCACCTTCCTACCAGGTTGGTGAGAGAGTTTGACTGTCCTCCCGCAACTTGAACCTTCGTGTGCCTTCCAATAAATTGGCTCCCCGTTATGTTGGTCCTTTTCGAATACTCCGACGGGTTAATCCTGTGGCCTACGCTCTTGACCTTCCTCCTGATATGCGCATCTACAATGTTTTTCATGTCTCCCTCTTGAAACCATTGGTTTGTAATCGGTTTACCACTGTGTTGCCTCCTCCCTGTCCTATCTTTGTTGACAACCATGAGGAGTATGAGGTCAGCAGCATTATTGACTCTCGTATGTCAAGGGGCCATGTACTGTATTTGGTTTACTGGAGAGGCTACGGTCCGGAGGAGCGTTCTTGGGTTCCCTCCTCTGATGTTCATGCTCCCGCCCTCCTCCGTGCCTTCCATGCCCGTTTCCCCAATAAGCCTTTTGTCTCCCTCTTGAAACCATTGGTTTGTAATCGGTTTACCACTGTGTTGCCTCCTCCCCGTCCTATCTTTGTTGACAACCATGAGGAGTATGAGGTCAGCAGCATTATTGACTCTCGTATGTCAAGGGGCCATGTACTGTATTTGGTTTACTGGAGAGGCTACGGTCCGGAGGAGCGTTCTTGGGTTCCCTCCTCTGATGTTCATGCTCCCGCCCTCCTCCGTGCCTTCCATGCCCGTTTCCCCAATAAGCCTTTTGTCCTCCCGCGGGGGAGGGGTCGTTGAGGGGAGGGTACTGTCAGGGTTTTTTCCCTGTTGTGTTTGCCATGTGCTGCTGGCAGCCATTTTACTTACCTCTCTTCCTGACTATTGTGCATTGTGGGGGATGCTGCTCAATTCCTGCACTTCCTTTTATGGCCAGACTGGTGTGCATCATCCATGTGAGACAGGATGCAGTCTCAGAATTGTGATGTCATCACTTATTATGTAAAGGGCCTCTGTTCAGTATGCCTTGCCTTTGCATTGTCTCAGATTCGTTTGTGAGAGTTCCTGTGTATTACCTGGCTGCCTGAAGTCCTTCCTGGTTCTTGATCCCTGGCTTGTTCCTGACTCTGCTGTTTTCCTTGTTCCTGATTCCGGCTCGTCTGACTATTCGCTTTGGCTCCTGACTCGGCTCGTCTGACTACCAGCTCTGGTTTTGATTCCTGGCTTGTTATTTGACTTGTGGACTTTTTTTATTATTTTTTGCTATTAATAAAGGTTTGATTATTTTTGCACTTCTCGTCTCAGTCTGATTCCTGGCACCCTGACAGCACCCCAGCATCTACAGATTTTTCATGTTAATATTTGATTATCACACTCACACAATTGTGATTGTGACAGTAATCTCATTTTTTTAAAAAAGGTTTTAAAAGGGTATTGCACAATTGTGAGTTTCATAGGAACCTTTTGTAATCTGTTTCCATCCACACCACTGCTAAACCATCTAAATGCATCTTTTATTTTGTCTGGTTGGGCCGCCTGTGCACAGTTTTTCTATATGGTCAACTTATTGTTTTCGACAATATTTACATCTATTGTTGTTAATGCACAGTTTCCATTTTGGTGTGAACTGAAAACAAGGTGGCGAATATGGGTTTATATGCAAAGGGCTTAAAATAGCATATTTTACTGGATTTTAACATTCTTTAAATTGTAAATCGTGAACCCGCTGCCTTATTACATTGTATCTGTCTAGGAGACCATTAAACAAGATTCTGTCTTCATCACCATCTGTTTATAGGGGACGCTCCTCCATGCACGCTAAGTCCAAACTCATTCCAACTCATTTGTGGAGGCAAAGTTTTAACATACGAAACAATATTGCATTATAATCACTCCAGAAACTTGACAACCAATTAGGTTGGAGAACCAAAAGCTTTTTCGGGAGCAAATCATGGTTAGATTATGATCACGGCTTTTATTACTTATTAGAAACGGTTCGCTTTTGTTCAACGGCTTATTTAGCATGCATGAATACGTTATAGGAAAAACAAATAAAGCGTGTGAGCAAAAGACCAGGATTTTATATCCACACAAATGTTATTGTACATAAATAAAAAAACATGATTCACTGTAATTGTGCTTTATTTTATTTGAAATGGGCTTGTGCAAGAAATTAAACATGAAAAAAAATCTATATGAATAGTCCAGATCCTAAAGTCCAAAATCTCTTGAAAAGCTGATGTAAAAGTTTTGACTAATAGAAATACCAGTGTCCAATTGCCCTCATAAAATGTATACGGGTATTGCTTGTGTTATGTGGGGTTAATCTTGTGATATATCAGATGTTATGTTTTTTAAATTGATTGAAATATCTTTGAATTTAAATCATGGACGAAGACACAAAATAGATTTCAAATGGCAATTCTGATTGATTCATTCAAACAAGGTGAATATTGACTTTGCCAGTCAATGAATAGGTTGCTCATAATTTTATTGATAAAAAAATATTTTAGTGTTCCTTCAGCCTTACATCTGTCGTCTTATATTTAGGTATAGATTACAAGCGGAGTGTTAATTTAAAATGTGCCTGCAAATTTGCATGTTTACTGGCGCACGTTATATAACCAGCCATTACGAGTGGCTGGTTAATGCTACTGCGAGCTCGCGATAGCACTTGCGCTAAACTTCATTAACCAGAGATCAGATCTCTGGTTATTGAAAAAAAATGTCCCCAAATTAGCCCCAGAATAAGTAAAGTTCTTTTTTTAAATATTTTTTTTAGCATCTTTATTTTTTAAAATAATAACTCTATGAAGCAGTTTTAAGGGGTTAAAGTGAGTGGATGTGGAATGTGGAATGTTAGAAAAAAAATGGCACTGAAAAGTATCTTTACATTGCGGTCTATGGGGACTGTGTTAAAACTGTAAATATATATGTATATCTGCTTAAATACATATATATTTATGTGTTTATCTGTGTACATACACATATAAGCACATAAATACATATATATATATATTTATTGCTGCCCATCACTGCACAACTTACTTACTTTGCTGTGCTAAGTTCTCTGCCATGTCTCACGGTATGAGAACGAGGCTCCTATAGAAGCGCACTTATGTGAGTGCAAAGCTTTCATGCATTACGCTCAACTTCTAATAACAGCACACATTTGCATGCGCTGGTATTACGAGTTGAGCACAAATATCATGACTGCGATAGTGCAATTTTGCACTCCACTCGTAAATTATGTAATCTGACCCTTACTGACCTGCAGTTGTACTCTCCAGGTATGAGTGACTGAAAATAGTCAGATGTGTGCACCAGACCTTCCCTGTATTTGTTACCCATGCTAGGCCCAGCCAATTATTTGTGGCTTTTTTGTTTCAGGGTGAATGGAGCTGTGGTTGAAGGATATGAGGATGACGTAGGGAAGCGAACCTCATTTTATGGTTTTACAGCCTTTACAATGTTGTCTTCTCTCTATCTGCTCAAAAACAATGGGTTCTCCAAAATCCCAATGGACAAGGTGAGACAGAGACAAACAGAGAATTCTTTTAAAGACATGTAATATGTAGGAACACAAGTCCTAGACCTAAGGTGGTTAATTCTGAGGTCCAAAGCCCCTTACAGTGCAGAGCTTAGGCCTTTCTGCATGTCCGAAGGGTACATGACCCCTTATGAGCTGAAAAACATTGTACACTTTTTCTCTCCATCCATCAAACTGATGTCTGACAAGATGAGGTAAATAATATTAACGTGGGTGTCAAAGAATGACAAGGTTGCACACTTAAATCCTCATTCAAGAAAAAGCGTTTATTCAATCTTAATGTCAGTCGTTAAACAGACTCCCCTAACCCTCACAAGTGCAAAAAACATGTGATAACATACAATAAATGACAACAGTTACAGCAACATTCAAAGTAAAGAGCCTTATGTCCCTTTAAATCCGTGAACCAAGAGCAAAATTTAAGTGAGCACTTAGTGTTAAAACACGCTCACATAGCTTCCATACAGCCAAAACTGCAACATTTCTCTTATTTATATCCAATTGACATTTGCAATTTACAATGAGGAGAGGAAAAGAAACAATGTTGCATATAGCAGTCCTCGGTTAAATCACAGACCAGAAGAACACCATTTGTATCACTTCGAGCACTTAGTGTATAAAACACGCTCGAGCACAGCTGTAGATGGTGAAACACTATTCAGTGTAAGACAAACAGTACTCGCATTGCATTAAATCTCAATATTTTCTCACCGCTCATACTTCATGGAGGACCGACATTAAAGCAACGGACCAATACTCTTATAACATGAGACGTATTTTCAAAGTGTATCCTTGCTGTCGGTTACTGTCTCCAAATATGGCAGGCGAGGAAGCAAGCTGCGTTAGTGTCGGCTCCTGGTTTGAAGTTGCCGGTTAGGTGAGCGCCAGCTGGAAATACAAACACATAAACACACAAAGACACACAAGCACACACACACACAAACTCATGTTATTTACCTCTACCTGGTAAAGACATCTATTTACTAGAAGAAAGAAGTGTACACTATTTCTCAGGTGGATCATGTACCCTACTAGATGCCGGGGATCATCAGAGCCACCAGAGGTTCTACTGGTCAGGGGGTAAGTGTGTGCTCTGCTGCTGGTAATGTGTTAAATCACTGCAGTACAGGCCAGGTACTGGCTATAGAGGGTTTACTGGGTCTGTCTGCATTCTGTATGGAACTGGGGATTAAAGCGCAGCACTGTATGTAATACTGATATAGTCACCAATATTTAAAAAAATACCATAATCAAAACACACATACACAATTATAAACACACACTGGCTTACATGCACACATGCACACATGCACACATACACACATACACACATGCACACATGCACACATGCACACATGCACACATGCACACATGCACACATACACACATGCACACATGCACACATGCACACATGCACACATGCACACATACACACATACACACATGCACACATACACACATACACACATACACACATACACACATGCACACATGCACACATAAACACATCCACACATGTACACATGCACACATACACACATGCACACATGCACACATGCACACATACACACATACACACATGCACACATGCACACATGCACACATAAACACATACACACATACACACATACACACATGCACACATGCACACATGCACACATGCACACATACACACATACACACATACACACATACACACATACACACATACACACATGCACACATAAACACATCCACACATGTACACATGCACACATGCACACATGCACACATGCACACATAAACACATGCACACATACACACATGCACACATGCACACATAAACACATCCACACATGCACACATGCACACATACACACATACACAAATGCACACATGCACACATGCACACATCCACACATCCACACATCCACACATGCACACATGCACACATGCACACATGCACACATAAACACATACACACATACACACATGCACACATACACACATACACACATGCACACATACACACATGCACACATGCACACATAAACACATCCACACATGTACACATGCACACATACACACATACACACATGCACACATGCACACATAAACACATCCACACATCCACACATGCACACATACACACATGCACACATAAACACATCCACACATCCACACATGTACACATACACACATGCACACATGCACACATGCACACATAAACACATCCACACATCCACACATGTACACATACACACATGCACACATGCACACATGCACACATGCACACATCCACACATCCACACATCCACACATGTACACATACACACATGCACACATACACACATGCACACATGCACACATCCACACATCCACACATCCACACATGCACACATGCACACATGCACACATGCACACATAAACACATACACACATACACACATGCACACATACACACATACACACATGCACACATACACACATGCACACATGCACACATAAACACATCCACACATGTACACATGCACACATACACATACACACATGCACACATGCACACATAAACACATCCACACATCCACACATGCACACATACACACATGCACACATAAACACATCCACACATCCACACATGTACACATACACACATGCACACATGCACACATGCACACATAAACACATCCACACATCCACACATGTACACATACACACATGCACACATACACACATGCACACATGCACACATGCACACATCCACACATCCACACATCCACACATCCACACATGTACACATGCACACATACACACATGCACACATGCACACATGCACACATGCACACATGCACACATCCACACATCCACACATCCACACATGCACACATACACACATACACACATGCACACACTTACAAACCAACAAACACACAGACACAAATACACTTACTGACCCACATGCACAGTCACTGATACACACATACCCATAGACATAAATACACACATTGACTATTCCACAGGCATACACACACATACAGACACAAATACACTGATCCACAGGCACACACACACACACATATACACAGACCTAAAGTCACACAAGCACATACACATACACACACACACACAGACCCAGAGTTGCACAAGCACATACACACACACACAGACCCAGAGTCACACAAGCACATACATAAAACACACAGACCCAGAGTCACACAAGCACATACACACACACACTGACACAGAGTCACACAAGCACATACACACACAGACAGACCCAGAGTCACACTAACACATGCACACACACAGACCCAGTGTCACACAAGCACATACACACACACAGACCCAGAGTCACACAAGCAAATAAACACAAGCACATACACACACACACAGACCCAGAGTCACACAAGCACATACACACAGACCCATAGTCACACAATCACATACACACATAGACCCAGAGTCACACAAGCACATACACACAGACCCAGAGTCACACAACCACATACACACACAGACCCAGAGTCACACAAGCACACACACAGACCCAGAGTCACACAACCACACACACAGACCCAGAGTCACACAACCACACACACAGACCCAGAGTCACACAAGCACACACACAGACCCAGAGTCACACAACCACACACACAGACGCAGAGTCACACAAGCACACACAGACCCAGAATCACACAAGCACATACACACACAGACCCAGAGTCACATTAGCACATACACACACACAGACCTAGAGTCACACTAACACATACACACAGACCCAGACTCACACAAGCACATACACACACATACCCAGAGTCACACAAGCACATATACACACACACAGACCCAGAGTCACACAAGCACATACACACAAACCCAGAGTCACACAAGCAGTGGCGTCACTAGGGGGGGGGGCGGGGGGGGCGGGCCGCACCCGGGTGACACCCTCCAGGGGGTGACACCAAAAAAAAAAAAAAAAAAAAATTTTTTTTTTTTTTTTTTTTTTTTTTAAATTTTATTGAAATTCAAAGAAATACAATGTTGAGATGCATAGATTTTTTTTTTATTAGAGGGGCTGGCATTTGTGAACATTGGTGGGACTGGGGAAGTTGTAGACACACAATTTTTTTGCCCCTTGAGCCAGTGCTGCAATTTCAACAAATAGTTTTCCCGGCTGCTTTTGCTTGTTTGTACTTTGCTTCTCCCCTGCCCAATTTCGCTATGAATGTTGTGGGCATGCCGTGGGGCTTGCAAAGTTGCGCTGCTAGCCTAAACCTGCCTGCCTATCTGTGCTCACTGCTCAGTGACATGTGGAGCAGTGGAGTCACTCACTGCTGTGCTGTCTCTCTAAACGGGAACTGGCAAATCATGAGGGGATGCCTGGCACCTGACCGCATGACTGTTTGACACTGTCTTTAAAATGAAGGAGCCAAGTATGATGCCCACCAGACCATTACGGTTATGGTACACTAAGTGCACACTGAACAGGTAGGAGGGCGGGCGGGGGTCTGGGGGGTGGGCAGAGTGCAGAGGTGATTGGCCATAAGAAGCGGTAGGCACGCGGCCCGGGGCTGTGCACTGACAGGCTTGGAACAGAGTCAGAGAGCAGAATTTTCATAGTTTGCACCTAAAACTTTTCTTTAGTGATTTATTTTTAGAGTGCTCTGTTTATCTTTCATTTGATGGTCTGCTGAGCCAGGGAGCAGCTCTAGGCATGAGCTTTATAATTAATGCAGTGCAGTTTACATATTTTGTAAGTGTGTGTCTGAGTTTTTGTGTGTGTGTGTGTCTCAGTGTTTTTGTGTGTGTGTTTTTGTGTGTGTGTCTGAGTGTGTTTCCGAGTGTTTGTGTGTGCATCTGAGTATGTTTTTAAGTGTGTCTGAGTGTTTGTATGTGTGTGTGCCTGTGTTTTTGTGTGTGTCTGCTTTCTGGGGGGGGGGGGGTGACACCATAACTTACCGCACCGGGTGACACCAACCCTAGTGACGCCACTGCACACAAGCACATACACACACAGACACAGAGTCCCACAAGCACATACACATACAGACCCAGAGTCACACAAGCACATACACACACAGACCCAGAGTCACACAAGCACATACACACACATAGACCCAGAGTCACACAAACACATAGACACACAGACCCAGAGTCACACAAGCACATACACACACAGACCCAGAGTCATGCAAACACATACACACACAGACCCAGAGTCACAGAAGCACATACACATACAGACCCAGAGTCACACAAGCACATACACACACAGACCCAGTCACACAAACACATACACACAGACCTAGAGTCACACAAACACATACAAACACACAGACCCAGAGTCACACAAACACAAACACAGACCCAGATTCACACAAACACATATACACACACAGACCCAGAGTCATGCAAACACATACACACACAGACCCAGAGTCACAGAAGCACATACACATACAGACCCAGAGTCACACAAACACATATACACACAGACCCAGAGTCACACAAACACACACAGACAGACCCAGAGTCACACAAACACATATACACACAGACCCAGAGTCACACAAGCACATACACACACAGACCCAGAGTCACACAAACACATATACACACAGACCCAGAGTCACACAAGCACATACACACACAGACCCAGAGTCACACAAGCACATACACACACACAGACCCAGAGTCACACAAGCACATACACACACACAGACAGGGGCGGAATGAGACCAATTAGGGCCCTGGGCAAAAATTAGCGAAGGGCCCCACACTGTCTCACACTGACCCAAATGTATTAAAATGTATGCAAATGAACATTGTGGCTTCCCTGAACTACGACTTAGGCCCCCCAACCTCCAGGACCAGGACCCCCAATGTCAAGGGCCAGAGACAGGGCCCCCAACCTCTAGGGCTAAACCCCATACTCCATGGCCCTCACAGTGACAGACCTCTAACAGCCCCCCCCCCCTCCACTCTAGGACCCCAGCAACAAACCCCACATCCAGGCACAAGGCCCCCATACTGTGGCTTTGGCCCCCACTAAACCCACACTTAACTGCTTAGTAACTGATAGGGCTGCTGTCTGCCCCAGCTTAAGCAGCACACCAGGAGCAATGGAAATGCCATTTGTGGGTCCCCTGACATCCTGGGCCCTCGGTCCAGGTCCTATTTGCCCGGCTGATCAGTCCACCCCTGCACACAGACCCAGAGTCACACAAGCACACACACACACAGACCCAGAGTCACACAAGCACACGCACACACACACAGACCCAGAGTCACACAAGCACATACACACACACACAGACCCAGAGACATACAAGCACATACACACACACACACAGACCCAAAGTCACACAAGCACATACACACACACACACAGACCCAGAGTCACACAAACACATATACACACACAGACCCAGAGTCACACAAGCACATAAACACACAGACCCAGAGTAACACAAACACACACACACAGACCCAGAGTCACACAAACACATATACACACACAGACCCAGAGTCACACAAGCACATAAACACACAGACCCAGAGTAACACAAGCACATACACGCACAGACCCAGAGTCACACAAACACATATACACACACAGACCCAGACTCACACAAGCACATACACACACACAGACCCAGAGTCACACAAGCACATACACACACACAGACCCAGAGTCACACAAGCACATATACACACACAGACCCAGAGTCACATAAGCAAATACACACACAGACCCAGAGTCACACAAGCACATACACACACAGACCCAGAGTCACACAATACCCAGACCCAGAGTCACACAAACACACACACAGACCCAGAGTCACACAAGCACATACACACACACATACGCAGACCCAGAGTCACACAAGCACATACACACAAACAGACCCAGAGTCACACAAGCACATACACACACAGACCCAGAGTCATGCAAACACATACATACACAGACCCAGAGTCACAGAAGCACATACACATACAGACCCAGAGTCACACAAGCACATACACACACAGACCCAGAGTCACACAAACACATACACACACAGAACAACTAGGAATACTAATTGTACAAAGAGATACGCTTAGAATTAGAAAAGAATACCACATAAACAATTATTTCTTTGACTCCAAATGATCATATGAGTATGAAAATTACTCTATTAGTTTAAAATGTTCCATTACATTCATACTTTAATCCTTTATTGTTTAAACTAGGAACAAACATTCACACAGAAATAGCCTGAAAGGTTAAAAACACTTAAACCCAGGAGAGTATATAGTAAACACTGTTCTATGTTTTCTACCTGATGCCCACAGATTTATAATAAAGGATAAGCTAAGCCCTTACAATCCGAGGGCTATTTTACTTTTAAATAGTTATATTCTAAGGTAAATGGTAGGCACCAGGATTAAACGAATATATAGATAGTTTCAGATTCTATTGTTCACTAGGCAAGCAGTTAAAAGAGCGACAGACAGGAGAGAACTAGCTTCTCCTGCTGGACCCCTGATGCGCGTTTCACAGAACGCTTCCTCAGAGGGGGTGCGGGCCGCTGCTATTCGGCGTTATTTATGTTGGTGGTTGTCCCACCTCAAGCCCCTGATTTGGTATGTACCCATGTGGTACCTGCTCTGCCTGTAAATATGTTTTGAAAACAAAAACAATAACTAAAAAAACAGGACAAGTATATAACCTCCAAGCACATTTCTCATGTACCACTATAGGAGTAATATATGTACTCTATTGCTCTTGCCAAATGGCATATGTTGGCATGACGACAAGGGAGATAAAAACACGCATCTTGGAACATGTGTATAACATCAAATATGCCCAAAGAGACAAAGATAAAGGCAAAAAAATCACCTCTGTGGCCAAACATTTCTTATCACACCACAGTGGTTCACCTAAAGATCTAAAATACACTGTGATCCAAAAAGCATCTCTTGGCATAAGAGGTGGCAACATTGAAAAGGCTTTATTAAAAATGGAGTGCAAATGGATATACCTTCTAAATGCGGTAAAACCATTTGGCATGAATGACTTTAACAACTTTTTTGTATATATCTAACCCCTAAGTTAAAAATACATAGTATCGCTATTATCTAAAACAGTGTTCTTAGTATTATATACTCACCCAACCTTTATATTTTTGGGGGGAAAATACACATCAATGTTATCCTTAAAACAACCTATATAAGGAATTTACTGTTACACATTTCGTCTGATACAATACCCATCATAAATGTATAATACAGAGGATATGATTTAAATAATGTGAAATAAGGGATTTAATAACCATGTACCCTCACCGTATCCGAATAAACAGCCAAATAACACACCAATCAAAACAGCATTAATTACCATTAAGAGTCACGGTCTTTCTTCTACAACCGGCTCTCATAATTTGTCACTCACCTAATCTTAATATCATTTTTCCCACATTATTTGTTTGATTAGAGGTTCAGTATTGGTCCCAAGAGACTGCATAATGTAAATAAGCTTTCACAGTTAAACACTAACAAGTCCTCACTAACACTCAACATATGTATGTTGTTCTCTCTCACTCTCCCCCTCTCACTATAATAATGAATTATTTCTCACTCGTACTTATGAACATTAATAATTCAAATATATTATTTTCACGTTCAATTCCCTACTGTCAATGACACTAAAGACCTATAGTCTCACTTAGTTGAGAATACCACACATTCCCCCCTCTTCCAGTATATACCAACCACTTCAACATAGTTATTCACATTCACTATATACTGCTATCAAGTATATATCCTAATTGGGGTTTTTTTCTCTCACCATTTTACCATTCTCTTAGTAAATTTTTTTCTTTACACATCACATTTTTTGTGTTATATTCTATTACTTCGTGTCACCTAGCACTGTAGTTACTCGGTAATAATAACCCATACTTGGGATCTGAAATAAGAATTTAAAGTCTAGATCAAATTTTATCAACTTTTATTTACTGATCTTAATTTCTCTGTATGTATGGAGATGAAAATATAAAAGTTTGACCCAAAGCAAAACAGCAGGATATGTCTGATCCTACTGTCAGTTCAACAGTTTAATATATATTGGTAGTTATAAATAAAGTCAATGCAACACAGTGCTAAACTTAGCACATAACTTTATGGTGTCGGTGTACTCACTTACGGGGCTCACCATTATTACTTACGATTCCCTTCAGTACAATACACACAGGCAATGTAAAATTACGTTACCTCACCAAGAACAGTTACTACTCGGAATTATTTCACAATTCCATTTATAAAAATGGTAAGACAGTATCTTATAAGGTGGTCAATTGTTCAAGGGTCAACCTATGTGTCAGAACGCACTATATGCATATTTTAATAATAATGATCAAGTAGCAGCTAAACTATAGTCTGCTCCTTATTCCTCTAACAGTATGCAGCAATTTGTCTCACAACCTTTGAATAATCTTGATATATTCCGTAATGCGCCCGCTTACGAATCTCACATTTTATGTATTTGATCTATAGACTAAGAACTCAATTATGCTATTGCGGTACGATATAACAAATCACTAACTAGTAGTGATATGGTATGATACATAATAATGCTTAAGCCTTCATGCCTTATTAACAATCCGCAGCGATCACCCAATCATTACCACAGAACATACACACCCCTTGTTTACTTGGTACTGATTGGCCTTCTAACAACATCGCATACGCCCCCTTACTTACACTCCCTCCACTCGTTACGCAATACCGGATGTCACTGTCTATTCATATTACCGACAGAATGAGCATCCAATCAAAACCATTAGAAATCGAGAGGGACAACAAATCAGGGGCTTGAGGTGGGACAACCACCAACATAAATAACGCCGAATAGCAGCGGCCCGCACCCCCTCTGAGGAAGCGTTCTGTGAAACGCGCGTCAGGGGTCCAGCAGGAGAAGCTAGTTCTCTCCTGTCTGTCGCTCTTTTAACTGCTTGCCTAGTGAACAATAGAACCTGAAACTATCTATATATTCGTTTAATCCTGGTGCCTACCATTTACCTTAGAATATAACTATTTAAAAGTAAAATAGCCCTCGGATTGTAAGGGCTTAGCTTATCCGTTATTATAAATCTGTGGGCATCAGGTAGAAAACATAGAACAGTGTTTACTATATACTCTCCTGGGTTTAAGTGTTTTTAACCTTTCAGGCTATTTCTGTGTGAATGTTTGTTCCTAGTTTAAACAATAAAGGATTAAAGTATGAATGTAATGGAACATTTTAAACTAATAGAGTAATTTTCATACTCATATGATCATTTGGAGTCAAAGAAATAATTGTTTATGTGGTATTCTTTTCTAATTCTAAGCGTATCTCTTTGTACAATTAGTATTCCTAGTTGTTTAGTTCTACCCTCTAAGAATCCACATTAGATGTGCACCACAACTATTATAAGTAACTACTAAGTATTGGTATACTATATACCCTCTGTGACTTACAAAATAGGTACTACATCTAATTACTGACTAACTCCTACTATCCCCTACCACATTTTTCAAAACATACACACACAGACCCAGAGTCTCACAAACACATACACACACACAGACCCAGAGTCACACAAACACATATACACACACAGACCCAGAGTCATGCAAACACATACACACACAGACCCAGAGTCACAGAAGCATATACACATACAGACCCAGAGTCACACAAACACATACACACACAGACCCAGAGTCACACAAGCACACACACACAGACCCAGAGTCACACAAGCACACAAACACAGACCCAGAGTCACACAAGCACACGCACACACACACAGACCAAGAGTCACACAAGCACATACACACACACACAGACCCAGAGTCATACAAGCACATACACACACACACACACACACAGACCCAGAGTCACACAAACACATATACACACACAGACCCAGAGTCACACAAGCACATACACACACAGACCCAAAGTCACACAAGCATATACACATACACACACAGAGTCACACAAGCACATACACACACACAGACCCAGAGTCACACAAGCACATACACACACACAAACCCAGAGTCACACAAGCACATACACACACAGACCCAGAGTCACACAAGCAAACACACACACAGAGACACACAAGCACACACACACACAAACCCAGATTCACTCAAGCACATACAAACACAGACCCAGAGTCACACAAGCACATACACATACCGACTCAGAGTTACACAAACACAGACCCAGAGTCACACAAACACATACACACACAAGCACACACACACACAAACTCAGATTCACAGAAGCACATACACACACAAACCCAGAGTAACACAAGCACATATACATACAGACCCAGAGTCACACAAACACAAACCCAGAGTCACACAAACACATACACACACAAGCACACACACACACAAACTCAGATTCACAGAAGCACATACACACACAAACCCAGAGTAACACAAGCACATACACACACAGACCCAGAGTCACACATGCACATACACACAAACAGACCCAGAGTCACACAAGCACATGCACACACAGACCCAGAGTCACACAAGCACACACACACACACAGACCCAGAGTCACACAAACACATACACACACAGAGACACACAAGCACATACACACACAAACTCAGAGTCACAGAAGCACATACACACACAAACCCAGAGTAACAAAAGCACATACAGACACAGACCCAGAGTCACACAAGCACATACACACACACACACAGACCCAGAGTAACACAAGCACATACACACACAGACCCAGAGTCTCACAAGCACATACACACACACAGACCCAGAGTCACACAGGCATATACACAGACCCAGGGTCACCCAAGCACATACACACACACAGACCCTGAGTCACACAAGTACATACACACATACAGAGACACACAAGCACACACACAAGCACACACACACAAACTCAGAGTCACAGAAGCACATACACACAAACTCAGAGTCACACAATCACATACACACACAGACCCAGAGTCCCACAAACACATACACACACAGAGACACACAAGCACACACACACACACACACACACACACACTCAGAGTCACAGAAGCACATACACACACACACAAACCCAGAGTCACACAAGCACATACACACACAAACCCAGAGTCCCACAAGCACATACACACACAGACCCAGAGTCACACAAAAACATACACACACAGAGTCTCACAAGTACATACACATACACAGACCCAGAGTCACACAAGCACATACACACACAGACCCAGAGTCACACAAACACATATACACACAAGCACATACACACAGACCCAGAGTCACACAAACACATATACACACACACACACACACACACAGACCCAGAGTCACACAAACACATATACACAGACTCACACAAGCACATACACACACACACCCAGAGTCACACACCCACATACACACAGACCCAGAGTCACACAAACACATATACACACACAGACCCAGAATCACACAAGCACATACACACACACAGACCGAGTCACACAAACACATATACACACACAGACACAGACTCACACAAGCACATACACAGACACACACACACACAGACCCAGAGTCACACAAGCACATACACACAGACCCAGATTTACACAAGCACATACACACACACACAGACCCAGAGTCACACAAGCACATACACACAAAGACCCAGAGTCACACAAGCACATACACACACAGACCCAGAGTCACAATACACATACAGACCCAGGGTCACACAAAAACATACACACACAGAGTCTCACAAGCACATACACGCACACAGACCCAGAGTCACACAAACACATGCACACACACAGACCTAGAGTCACACAAACACATACACACACAGAGTCTCACAAGCACATACAGACACAGAGACACACAAGCACACACACACACAAACTCAGAGTCACAGAAGCACATACATACACACACACACACAAACCCAGAATCACACAAGCACATACACGAACAGAGAGAGAGTCACACAAACACATACACACACAGAGACACACAAGCACACACACACAAACTCAGAGTCACACAAGCACATACACACACAAACCCATAGTCACACAAGCACATACCCTCGGTCCAGGTCCTATTTGCTCGGCTGATCAGTCCGCCCCATCCCACAGACCCAGAGTCACACAAGCACATGCACACACACACAGACCCAGAGTCACACAAGCACATACACACAGACCCAGAGTCACACAAGCACATGCACACACACACAGACCCAGAGTCACACAAGCACATATACACAGACCCAGAGTCACACAAGCACATACACACACAGACCCAAAGTCACACAAGCACATACACATACACACACAGAGTCACACAAGCACATACACACACACAGACCCAGAGTCACACAAGCACATACACACACACAAACACAGTCACACAAGCACATACACTCACACAGACCCAGAGTCACTCAAGCACATACACACACAGACCCAGAGTCACACAAGCAAACACACACACAGAGACACACAAGCACACACACACACAAACCCACATTCACTCAAGCACATACAAACACAGACCCAGAGTCACACAAGCACATACACATACCGACTCAGAGTTACACAAACACATATTCACACAGAGTCTCACAAGCACATACACACACACAGACCCAGAGTCACACAGGCATATACACAGACCCAGAGTCACCCAAGCACATACACACACACAGATCCAGAGTCACACAAACACATACACACACAGAGACACACAAGCACACACACACACAAACTCAGAGTCACAGAAGCACAAACACACACAAACCCAGAGTAACAAAAGCACATACACACACAGACCCAGAGTGACACAAGCACATACACACACACAGACCCAGAGTAACACAAGCACATACACACACAGACCCAGAGTCTCACAAGCACATACACACACACAGACCCAGAGTCACACAGGCATATACACAGACCCAGGGTCACCCAAGCACATACACACACACACATACACACACAAACCCAGAGTAACACAAGCACATACACACACAGACCCAGAGTCACACATGCACATACACACAAACAGACCCAGAGTCACACAAGCACATACACACACAGACCCAGAGTCACACAAGCACACACACACACACAGACCCAGAGTCACACAAACACATACACACACAGAGACACACAAGCACACACACACACAAACTCAGAGTCACAGAAGCACATACACACACAAACCCAGAGTAACAAAAGCACATACACACACAGACCCAGAGTGACACAAGCACATACACACACACAGACCCAGAGTAACACAAGCACATACACACACAGACCCAGAGTCTCACAAGCACATACACACACACAGACCCAGAGTCACACAGGCATATACACAGACCCAGGGTCACCCAAGCACATACACACACACAGACCCTGAGTCACACAAGCACATACACACACAGACCCAGAGTCACAATACACATACAGACCCAGAGTCACACAAAAACATACACACACAGAGTCTCACAAGCACATACACACACGCAGACCCAGAGTCACACAAACACATGCACACACACAGACCTAGAGTCACACAAACACATACACACACAGAGTCTCACAAGCACATACAGACACAGAGACACACAAGCACACACACACACACACACAAACTCAGATTCACAGAAGCACATACATACACACACACACACAAACCCAGAGTCACACAAGCACATACACGAACAGACAGAGAGTCACACAAACACATACACACACAGAGACACACAAGCACACACACACACACACACAAACTCAGAGTCACACAAGCACATACACACACACAGACCCAGAGTCACACAAGCACATACACACACACAAACCCAGAGTCACACAAGCACATGCACTCACACAGACCCAGAGTCACACAAGCACATACACACACAGACCCAGAGTCACACAAGCAAACACACACACAGAGACACACAAGCACACACACACACAAACCCAGATTCACTCAAGCACATACAAACACAGACCCAGAGTCACACAAGCACATACACATACCGACTCAGAGTTACACAAACACAGACCCAGAGTCACACAAACACATACACACACAAGCACACACACACACAAACTCAGATTCACAGAAGCACATACACACACAAACCCAGAGTAACACAAGCACATATACATACAGACCCAGAGTCACACAAACACAGACCCAGAGTCACACAAACACATACACACACAAGCACACACACACACAAACTCAGATTCACAGAAGCACATACACACACAAACCCAGAGTAACACAAGCACATACACACACAGACCCAGAGTCACACAAGCACATACACACACACACCCAGAGTCACACAAGCACACACAAACACACAGACCCAGAGTCACACAAACACATACACACACAGAGACACACAAGCACACACACACACAAACTCAGAGTCACAGAAGCACATACACACAAACCCAGAGTAACACAAGCACATACACACACAGACCCAGAGTCACACATGCACATACACACAAACAGACCCAGAGTCACACAAGCACATACACACAAACAGACCCAGAGTCACACAAGCACATACACACACAGACCCAGAGTCACACAAGCACATACACACACAGACCCAGAGTCACACAAGCACATACACACACAGACCCAGAGTCACACAAACACATACACACACAGAGACACACAAGCACACACACACACAAACTCAGAGTCACAGAAGCACATACACACACAAACCCAGAGTAACACAAGCACATACACACACAGACCCAGAGTCACACATGCACATACACACAAACAGACCCAGAGTCACACAAGCACATACACACACAGACCCAGAGTCACACAAGCACACACACACAGACCCAGAGTCACACAAACACATACACACACAGAGACACACAAGCACACACACACACAAACTCAGAGTCACAGAAGCACATACACACACAAACCCAGAGTAACAAAAGCACATACACACACAGACCCAGAGTGACACAAGCACATACACACACACAGACCCAGAGTAACACAAGCACATACACACACAGACCCAGAGTCACCCAAGCACATACACACACACAGACCCTGAGTCACACAAGCACATACACACACAGACTCAGAGTCACAATACACATACAGACCCAGAGTCACACAAAAACATACACACACAGAGTCTCACAAGCACATACACACACACACAGACCCAGAATCACACAAACACATGCACACACACAGACCTAGAGTCACACAAACACATACACACACAGAGTCTCACAAGCACATACAGACACAGAGACACACAAGCACACACACACACACAAACTCAGATTCACAGAAGCACATACATACACACACACACACAAACCCAGAGTCACACAAGCACATACACGAACAGACAGAGAGTCACACAAACACATACACACACAGAGACACACAAGCACACACACACACACACACACACACACACACAAACTCAGAGTCACACAAGCACATACACACACAAACCCATAGTCACACAAGCACATACCCTCGGTCCAGGTCCTATTTGCTCGGCTGATCAGTCCGCCCCATCCCACAGACCCAGAGTCACACAAGCACACGCGCACACACACAGACCCAGAGTCACACAAGCACATACACACAGACCCAGAGTCACACAAGCACATACACACACAGACCCAAAGTCACACAAGCATATACACATACACACACAGAGTCACACAAGCACATACACACACACAGACCCAGAGTCACACAAGCACATACACACACACAAACCCAGAGTCACACAAGCACATACACACACAGACCCAGAGTCACACAAGCAAACACACACACAGAGACACACAAGAACATCACACACACACAAACCCAGATTCACTCAAGCACATACAAACACAGACCCAGAGTCACACAAGCACATACACATACCGACTCAGAGTTACACAAACACAGACCCAGAGTCACACAAACACATACACACACAAGCACACACACACACAAACTCAGATTCACAGAAGCACATACACACACAAACCCAGAGTAACACAAGCACATATACATACAGACCCAGAGTCACACAAACACAGACCCAGAGTCACACAAACACATACACACACAAGCACACACACACACAAACTCAGATTCACAGAAGCACATACACACACAAACCCAGAGTAACACAAGCACATACACACACAGACCCAGAGTCACACATGCACATACACACAAACAGACCCAGAGTCACACAAGCACATGCACACACAGACCCAGAGTCACACAAGCACACACACACACAGAGACACACAAGCACACACACACACACAAACTCAGAGTCACAGAAGCACATACACACACAAACCCAGAGTAACAAAAGCACATACAGACACAGACCCAGAGTCACACAAGCACATACACACACACAGACCCAGAGTAACACAAGCACATACACACACAGACCCAGAGTCTCACAAGCACATACACACACACAGACCCAGAGTCACACAGGCATATACACAGACCCAGGGTCACCCAAGCACATACACACACACAGACCCTGAGTCACACAAGTACATACACACATACAGAGACACACAAGCACACACACAAGCACACACACACAAACTCAGAGTCACAGAAGCACATACACACAAACTCAGAGTCACACAATCACATACACACACAGACCCAGAGTCCCACAAACACATACACACACAGAGACACACAAGCACACACACACACACACACACACACACACACACTCAGAGTCACAGAAGCACATACACACACACACAAACCCAGAGTCACACAAGCACATACACACACAAACCCAGAGTCCCACAAGCACATACACACACAGACCCAGAGTCACACAAGCACATACACACACAGAGTCTCACAAGTACATACACATACACAGACCCAGAGTCACACAAGCACATACACACACAGACCCAGAGTCACACAAACACATATACACACAAGCACATACACACAGACCCAGAGTCACACAAACACATATACACACACACACACACACACACAGACCCAGAGTCACACAAACACATATACACAGACTCACACAAGCACATACACACACACACCCAGAGTCACACACGCACATACACACAGACCCAGAGTCACACAAACACATATACACACACAGACCCAGACTCACACAAGCACATACACACACACAGACCGAGTCACACAAACACATATACACACACAGACACAGACTCACACAAGCACATACACACAAACAGACCCAGAGTCACACAAGCACATACACACACAGACCCAGAGTCACACATGCACATACACACAAACAGACCCAGAGTCACACAAGCACATACACACACAGACCCAGAGTCACACAAGCACACACACACAGACCCAGAGTCACACAAACACATACACACACAGAGACACACAAGCACACACACACACACACAAACTCAGAGTCACAGAAGCACATACACACACAAACCCAGAGTAACAAAAGCACATACACACACAGACCCAGAGTGACACAAGCACATACACACACACAGACCCAGAGTAACACAAGCACATACACACACAGACCCAGAGTCACCCAAGCACATACACACACACAGACCCTGAGTCACACAAGCACATACACACACAGACTCAGAGTCACAATACACATACAGACCCAGAGTCACACAAAAACATACACACACAGAGTCTCACAAGCACATACACACACACAGACCCAGAATCACACAAACACATGCACACACACAGACCTAGAGTCACACAAACACATACACACACAGAGTCTCACAAGCACATACAGACACAGAGACACACAAGCACACACACACACAAACTCAGATTCACAGAAGCACATACATACACACACACACACAAACCCAGAGTCACACAAGCACATACACGAACAGACAGAGAGTCACACAAACACATACACACACAGAGACACACAAGCACACACACACACACACACACACACAAACTCAGAGTCACACAAGCACATACACACACAAACCCATAGTCACACAAGCACATACCCTCGGTCCAGGTCCTATTTGCTCGGCTGATCAGTCCGCCCCATCCCACAGACCCAGAGTCACACAAGCACACGCGCACACACACAGACCCAGAGTCACACAAGCACATACACACAGACCCAGAGTCACACAAGCACATACACACACAGACCCAAAGTCACACAAGCATATACACATACACACACAGAGTCACACAAGCACATACACACACACAGACCCAGAGTCACACAAGCACATACACACACACAAACCCAGAGTCACACAAGCACATACACACACAGACCCAGAGTCACACAAGCAAACACACACACAGAGACACACAAGAACATCACACACACACAAACCCAGATTCACTCAAGCACATACAAACACAGACCCAGAGTCACACAAGCACATACACATACCGACTCAGAGTTACACAAACACAGACCCAGAGTCACACAAACACATACACACACAAGCACACACACACACAAACTCAGATTCACAGAAGCACATACACACACAAACCCAGAGTAACACAAGCACATACACACACAGACCCAGAGTCACACATGCACATACACACAAACAGACCCAGAGTCACACAAGCACATGCACACACAGACCCAGAGTCACACAAGCACACACACACACAGAGACACACAAGCACACACACACACACAAACAAACTCAGAGTCACAGAAGCACATACACACACAAACCCAGAGTAACAAAAGCACATACAGACACAGACCCAGAGTCACACAAGCACATACACACACACAGACCCAGAGTAACACAAGCACATACACACACAGACCCAGAGTCTCACAAGCACATACACACACACAGACCCAGAGTCACACAGGCATATACACAGACCCAGGGTCACCCAAGCACATACACACACACAGACCCTGAGTCACACAAGTACATACACACATACAGAGACACACAAGCACACACACAAGCACACACACACAAACTCAGAGTCACAGAAGCACATACACACAAACTCAGAGTCACACAATCACATACACACACAGACCCAGAGTCCCACAAACACATACACACACAGAGACACACAAGCACACACACACACACACACACACACACACTCAGAGTCACAGAAGCACATACACACACACACAAACCCAGAGTCACACAAGCACATACACACACAAACCCAGAGTCCCACAAGCACATACACACACAGACCCAGAGTCACACAAGCACATACACACACAGAGTCTCACAAGTACATACACATACACAGACCCAGAGTCACACAAGCACATACACACACAGACCCAGAGTCACACAAACACATATACACACAAGCACATACACACAGACCCAGAGTCACACAAACACATATACACACACACACACACACAGACCCAGAGTCACACAAACACATATACACAGACTCACACAAGCACATACACACACACACCCAGAGTCACACACGCACATACACACAGACCCAGAGTCACACAAACACATATACACACACAGACCCAGACTCACACAAGCACATACACACACACAGACCGAGTCACACAAACACATATACACACACAGACACAGACTCACACAAGCACATACACAGACACACACACACACACAGACCCAGAGTCACACAAGCACATACACACAGACCCAGATTTACACAAGCACATACACACACACACAGACCCAGAGTCACACAAGCACATACACACAAAGACCCAGAGTCACACAAGCACATACACACAAAGACCCAGAGTCACACAAGCACATACAGACCCAGGGTCACACAAAAACATACACACACAGAGTCTCACAAGCACATACACGCACACAGACCCAGAGTCACACAAACACATGCACACACACAGACCTAGAGTCTCACAAGCACATACAGACACAGAGACACACAAGCACACACACACACAAACTCAGAGTCACAGAAGCACATACATACACACACACACACAAACCCAGAGTCACACAAGCACATACACGAACAGAGAGAGAGTCACACAAACACATACACACACAGAGACACACAAGCACACACACACAAACTCAGAGTCACCCAAGCACATACACACACAAACCCATAGTCACACAAGCACATACCCTCGGTCCAGGTCCTATTTGCTCGGCTGATCAGTCCGCCCCATCCCACAGACCCAGAGTCACACAAGCACATGCACACACACACAGACCCAGAGTCACACAAGCACATACACACAGACCCAGAGTCACACAAGCACATGCACACACACACAGACCCAGAGTCACACAAGCACATACACACACACAAACACAGTCACACAAGCACCAGGTCCTATTTGCTCGGCTGATCAGTACGCCCCATCCCACAGACCCAGAGTCACACAAGCACATGCACACACACACAGACCCAGAGTCACACAAGCACATACACACAGACCCAGAGTCACACAAGCACATACACACACACAGACCCAGAGTCACACAAGCACATACACACACACAAACACAGTCACACAAGCACATACACTCACACAGACCCAGAGTCACTCAAGCACATACACACACAGACCCAGAGTCACACAAGCAAACACACACACAGAGACACATAAGCACACACACACACAAACCCACATTCACTCAAGCACATACAAACACAGACCCAGAGTCACACAAGCGCATACACATACCGACTCAGAGTTACACAAACACATATTCACACAGAGTCTCACAAGCACATACACACACACAGACCCAGAGTCACACAGGCATATACACAGACCCAGAGTCACCCAAGCACATACACACACACAGATCCAGAGTCACACAAGCACATACACACATACAGACCTAGAGTCTCACAAACACATACACACGCAGAGACACACAAGCACACACACACACACAAACTCAGAGTCACAGAAGCACATACACACACTCAAACCCAGATTCACACAAGCACATACACACACACACACAGACCCAGACTCACACAAGCACATACACACACACAGACCCAGAGTCACACAAGCACATACACACACAGACCCAGAGTTACACAAGCACATACACATACAGACCCAGAGTCACACATACACATACACACACAGAGTTTCACAAGCACATACACACAGACCCAGAGTCACACAAGCACATACACATACACACACAGAGTCTCACAAGCACATACACACACACCGACCCAGAGTCACACAAGCACATACACACAGACCCAGAGTCACACAAGCACATACACACAGAGACCCAGAGTCACACAAACACATACATACACAAAGACCCAGAGTCACACAAGTACATACACACACAGACCTAGAGTCACACAAACACATACACACACACAGACCCAGAGTCACACAAGTACATACACACACAGACCCAGAGTCACACAAGTACATACACACACAGACCTAGAGTCACACAAACACATACACACACACAGACCCAGAGTCACACAAGTACATACACACACAGACCTAGAGTCACACAAACACATACACACACACAGACCCAGAGTCACACAAGTACATACACACAAACCCAGAGTCACACAAGCACATACACACACAGACCCAGAGTCACACAAGCACATACACACACAGACCCAGAGTCACACAAGCACATACACACACACAGACCCAGAGTCTCACAAGCACATACACACACAGACCCAGAGTCACCCAAGCACATACACACACAGAGCCAGAGTCTCACAAGCACATACACTCACACAGACCCAGAGTCACACAGGCATATACACAGACCCAGAGTCACCCAAGCACATACACACACACAAACTCAGAGTCACAGAAGCACATACACACACAAACCCAGAGTCTCACAAGCACATACACACACACAGACCCAGAGTCACACAAGCACATACACACAGACCCAGAGTCACACAAGTACATACACACACAGACCTAGAGTCACACAAACACATACACACACACAGACCCAGAGTCACACAAGTACATACACACACAGACCCAGAGTCACACAAGTACATACACACACAGACCCAGAGTCACGCAAACGCATAAACATACACGCACAGAGTCTCACAAGCACATACACACACAGACCCAGAGTCACACAAGCACATACACACACAGACCCAGAGTCACACAAGCACATACACACACACAGACCCAGAGTCTCACAAGCACATACACACACAGACCCAGAGTCACCCAAGCACATACACACACAGACGACCCAGAGTCTCACAAGCACATACACTCACACAGACCCAGAGTCACACAGGCATATACACAGACCCAGAGTCACCCAAGCACATACACACACACAAACTCAGAGTCACAGAAGCACATACACACACAAACCCAGAGTCACACAAGCACATACACACAGACCCAGAGTCACACAAGCACATGCACACACACACAGACCCAGAGTCACACAAACACATACACACACACACACAGAGTCACACAAGCACATACACACACACAGACCCAGAGTCACACAAACACATACACACACAGAGACACACAAGCACACACACACAAACTCAGAGTCACAGAAGCACATACACACACACAGACCCAGAGTCACACAAACACATACACACAGAGAGACACACAAGCACACACACACAAACCCATAGTCACACAAGCACATACACACACACACAGACCCAGAGTCACACAAGCACATACACACACACAGACCCAGAGTCACACAAGCACATACACACACACACACACCAATTACAGAACTTCTCCAGACTGGCCCCTATTTTGTGGAACTCTCTGTCAGGGTTTTTTCCCTGTTGTGTTTGCCATGTGCTGCTGGCAGCCATTTTACTCACCTTTCTTCCTGACTATGGTGCATTGTGGGGGATGCTGCTCACTTTCTGCACTTCCTTTTATGGCCAGACTGGTGTGCATCATCCATGTGAGACAGGATGCAGTCTCAGAATTGTGATGTCATCACTTATTATTTAAAGGGCCTCTGTTCAGTATGCTTTGCCTTTGCGTTGTCTCAGACCTGTTTGTGAGAGTTCCTGTGTATTACCTGGCTGCCTGACGTTCTTCCTGATCCCTGGCTTGTTCCTGACACTGCTGTTTTCCTTGTTCCTGATTCTGGCTCATCTGACTATTCGCTTTGGCTCCTGACTCGGCTCGTCTGACTACCAGCTCTGGTTTTGACTCCTAGCTTGTTATTTGACTTGTGGACTTTTTATTATTTTTTGCTATTAATAAAGGTGTGATTATTTTTGCACTTCTTGTCTCAGTCTGATTCCTGGCACCCTGACATTACGCAAAGGCCATGAATCCTGATCGTGCTAATAATCCACCTTTACTTGCCATCATTTCCAGGATGAATGAACAGGATCACCGCTTGGATCAATTTGCACTAGCCCTGCAAACCCTGCTGACTCGCACTGCACATTTGGACCAAAGTGTTCCACAAGTTATGGCTGCTCTTGTTTCCGCTGCTGCACCTATGCCTACCAGGAGCATGTCCGGTTCTGCACCTCTACCTCAACGATATGGAGGCAATCCTATTCAGTGTAGAGGGTTTTTGAACCAGGTGGGCATTTACTTTGAGATGTTACCTCAGGTGTTTCCCTCTGACAGAGCTAAGGTGGGATTTCTCATCTCGTTACTCTCTGACACAGCTCTTGCCTGGGCTAAATCCCTTGTAGGAGACTAATAAACCTGTGATTTCAAATTACCCTGAATTTGTGGTCTCCTTTCGAAGGGTATTTGATGTTCCGGCTCGCTCATCCTCTGCTGCTAAACGACTCATGTCCATTCAAAAAGGTACAAGATCTGTTGCTCAGTATGCTATTGAGTTCCATACGCTTGCCGCAGAGGTAGGTTGGAACAATGAAGCCCTTGTTGCCGCCTTCTTTCATGGGCTCTCTGATGCGATTAAAGACGAAGTTGCTGCCAGAGATTTACCAGAGGCTTTGGTGTCTTTTTAATCCTAATTGACATCAGACTCAGAGAGAGGTCCTCTTTCAAGGAGCGCTTGCGGAAGCCTCCTGTTCCGTTGTCTCCTACGTGTTCGTTCTCACCCATGCCTCCCTCTCCTCACATGCCTCCTGGTCCCGAGTCACCAGATACTGCTGAGCCAATGCAGTTGGGATTCACGCATCTCTCCGCGGTGGAGAGGGCCTTTAGGAGGAGGGAGGGGCTCTGCCTTTATTGTGGGTTACAGGGCCACCTTTTGAAGTCTTGTCCTACACGGCCGGGAAACGCTCACACCTAAGCTCCTGTCGGGGGCAGACCTTAGGTGGTTTATCCTCGTCCCCAGAACCACTTAAGGAGAAACCTTTTGTCAAGGTTGTCCTTTCCTGGGTGGACTCCTCCATAGTCACTCAGGCTCTTGTTGACTCCGGTGCTGCGGGCTATTTCATTGACAGTGCTTTTGTATCAAAGCACTCCATTCCTGTTTTGCCTCATTCCGTTCCGCTTGCTATTGAGGCCATTGATGGCAGGCCCCTTCAGCCCACACTCGTTACTCACGAAACTGCTCCGTTGTCCATGGCTGTTTGGGCTCTCCATTTTGAAACCCTCCAGTACCAGGTGATAAACTCTCCGCATTTTCCGGTTGTTCTGGGTTATCCCTGGCTCCAAAAGCACAATCCCAGTCTCGACTGGCGCAGGTCTGAAATTTTGTCATGGTCCACACAATGTATTTCCACTTGTCTTCGGAAACCAGTTAAAGTCTTGTGCACTTCTTCGGTATCTCAATTGCCAGAGAAGTACCGAGAATTCCTAGACATTTTTGACAAGGTGCGTGCCGGTACGTTGCCTCCTCACCGGTCTTATGATTGTGCCATAGACCTGCAACTCGGAGCCATTCCTCCTCGGGGCCGGGTGTACCCTCTGTCTGTTGCAGAGAATTGTGCTATGGAGGAGTATGTTGCCGATGCTCTGTCATGGGGGATCATCCGCAAATCCTGCTCTCCTGCAGGGGCTGGCTTCTTCTTTGTGAAGAAAAAGGGTGGCGAGTTAAGACTGTGTATCGATTATAGGGGTCTTAGTCTTCTTACCATTAAGAATGCTTACCCTATTCCGCTTATTACGGAACTCTTTGACCGCCTCAAGGGAGTTACGGTCTTTACTAAACTTGATTTGAGAGGAGTGTACAATCTCTTTAAGATTAAGGAGGGCCACAAATGGAAAACAGCATTTAACACCAGGAGCGGGCATTATGAGTATCTTGCAATGCCCTTTGGCCTATGTAATGCTCCTGCTGTTTTTCAGGAATTTATTAATGATGTCCTACGAGATATGTTGCAACAGTGTGTTGTGGTGTACTTAGACGACATCCTCATACACTCACCCACACTTGAGGCTCATCGTTCTGATGTTACACGGGTTCTTCAGAGACTACGTGAGAACGGCCTGTTTTGTAAACTCGAGAAATGTGAGTTCCACCAGACTCAAGTAACCTTCCTAGGTTATGTTATCTCCATTGCAGGGTTCTTCATGGATCCTGACAAGTTATTTGCAGTTCTGCAGTGGCCTCGCCCAGTTGGTCTTCGGTCTATTCAACGTTTTTTGGGGTTCGCCAATTACTATAGAAAGTTTATTAAAAACTTTTCTTCCTTGGTCAAACCTATCACAGACATGACCCGTAAAGAGAATGATCCACTCCATTGGTCACCTACTGCCATTAAGGCCTTTGATAGTCTTAAGACTGCCTTTGCTGCCGCTCCAGTTCTGGCTCATCCTAACCCTGCCCTGCCTTTCGTTCTTGAGGTTGATGCGTCTGAGACTGGAGTAGGTGCCCTCTTGTCTCAACGTCCCACGCCTGACAGTTCCTTGCATCCGTGTGGTTTCTTCTCTAAGAAATTGTCTCCAGCGCAGTGCAATTATGAAATTGGCGACAGGGAATTACTGGCCATAATTGTGGCACTTAAGGAATGGAGGCATCTTCTCGAGGGTACTAGCGTGCCAGTGCTCATTCTTACTGACCACAAGAATTTAACTTATCTATCTGAAGCAAAACGTTTGTTGCCCCGACAGTCCAGATGGGCGCTATTTTTGTCTCGGTTTAATTATGTGGTCTCCTACCTGCCTGGTAGTAAGAATGTTAGGGCTGATGCCCTCTCTCGACAATTTTCGCCTCTGTCCAAGGAGGAGTCTGTACCTACTCCTGTTATACCTCCTGACCATATTTTGGCTACCATACGTACTAATTTGACTTCTCCCTTGGGGGAGGAGATCCTGGCTGCACAAACCAATGCACCTCCTGAGAAACCTAGTGGTAAGTGTTTAGTTCCTGAGAATCTTCGAACTAAACTTTTGCACACTTACCACTATCCTAATGCCGCAGGTCACCCAGACAAGAACCAAATGATTTGGTCTGTCACTCGACAATTCTGGTGGCCAGGTCTTCATTCTGATGTTGCTGCGTATGTTGCCTCCTGCTCAGTTTGTGCACAGAATAAGACTCCTCAACGTCTTCCTGTGGGTCTTCTTCAACCTATTGCTAATGGTGAGCATCCTTGGACACATCTTTCCATGGACTTCATTGTCGAGCTCCCTGTTTCCAATGGCAATACTGTTATCCTTATGGTGGTTGACCGTTTTCTAAAATGTCACATTGCATTCCCTTGATGAAGCTGCTTACCGCTCAGGAGCTTGCTTCAATTTTTGCCCGGGAGTTCTTCCGTTTACATGGGTTACCCAAGGAGATAGTGTCGGACCGGGGTAGCCAGTTTGTCTCCAGATTTTGGCGTTCCTTTTGTGCTCAAATGGGGATCCAGATTTCCTTCTCCTCGGCATATCACCCTCAATCCAATGGGGCTGCGGAATGGTCTAATCAAGCTCTGGAACAGTTCCTCCGTTGCTATGTCTCAGATCACGACAATAATTGGTCTGAACTGTTACCTTGGGCAGAGTTTGCTCGTAATAGTGCTATTAATGCTTCCTCCAAGTTATTCCCGTTCATGGCGAATTATGGGTTTCAACCATCCTTGTTGCCTGATTCATTCATGTCTCAGGGTATTCCGGCTTTGGAGGAGCATCTCCGGCAACTCCGTTCCACGTGGGGGCAGATTCAGGATTGCCTTCATCCTATGCAGCGCCAAAAGTTCCAGGCTGATCGTAGGTGTCTGCCCGCACCTTCCTACCAGGTTGGTGAGAGAGTTTGGCTGTCCTCCCGCAACTTGAACCTTCGTGTGCCTTCCAATAAATTGGCTCCCCGTTATGTTGGTCCTTTTCGAATACTCCTACGGGTTAATCCTGTGGCCTACGCTCTTGACCTTCCTCCTGCTATGCGCATCTCCAATGTTTTTCATGTCTCCCTCTTGAAACCATTGGTTTGTAATCGGTTTACCACAGTGTTGCCTCGTCCCCGTCCTATCTTTGTTGACAACCATGAGGAGTATGAGGTCAGCAGCATTATTGACTCTCGTATGTCCAGGGGCCGTGTACAGTATTTAGTTCACTGGAGGGGCTACGGTCCGGAGGAGCGTTCTTGGGTTCCCTCCTCTGATGTTCATGCTCCCGCCCTCCTCCGTGCCTTCCATGCCCGTTTCCCCAATAAGCCTTTTGTCCTCTCGCGGGGGAGGGGTCGTTGAGGGGAGGGTACTGTCAGGGTTTTTTCCCTGTTGTGTTTCCCATGTGCTGCTGGCAGCCATTTTACTCACCTCTCTTCCTGACTATGGTGCATTGTGGGGGATGCTGCTCACTTCCTGCACTTCCTTTTATGGCCAGACTGGTGTGCATCATCCATGTGAGACAGGATGCAGTCTCAGAATTGTGATGTCATCACTTATTATTTAAAGGGCCTCTGTTCAGTATGCTTTGCCTTTGCGTTGTCTCAGACCTGTTTGTGAGAGTTCCTGTGTATTACCTGGCTGCCTGACGTCCTTCCTGGTTCCTGATCCCTGGCTTGTTCCTGACACTGCTGTTTTCCATGTTCCTGATTCTGGCTCGTCTGACTATTCGCTTTGGCTCCTGACTCGGCTCGTCTGACTACCAGCTCTGGTTTTGACTCCTGGCTTGTTATTTGACTTGTGGACTTTTTATTATTTTTTGCTATTAATAAAGATGTGATTATTTTTGCACTTCTCGTCTCAGTCTGATTCCTGGCACCCTGACACTCTCCCTCACTCCACAAGACTCTCCCATAGTTTTCAAACTTCCAAGTGCTCCTTAAAGACTCTGCTGTTTAGGGATGCTTATAATATACATTCACATTTTCTTATCTTAGTTCCTCTACTCCTTTAGTTATCCCCTTGAACCCCTTTAGCACATAGGCCTAAGAGCCTAGCTGCTTTGTAGATCACCTTCATGAGAGATGATTTACAATAGTGAACCCAGGCTAGAAGCGCCTACTGTCAGTGAATTGAGAATGTAAGGCACTGACTGAGTGATCAGAAAAAGTGTATATGAAGCAATTTGATATAAGCATAGACTGAAATACTCAAATAATTAAGCATGAGCAAATTAATATTTATATATACACATTACACACACTGTATTTAATTACTTTATGTACGTATATATCAACACTATTAAATGTCAGACCTATTTACATATTTTGCTTCACCAAAGACATTTCTGTGAACTCCCCCGGCTGTCAGTCATACTTAGATATTACAACAGATTTACATATGTTTTTAACCTTTGAATGAAGGAAGTGGTTTTCCCCATGACCTATATTAGTACCATAATTCCATGAGATATTATAATTAAACATCTCATTGTTTCCTGTTATACAAGTTATGATTTGGCTATTTTAAGTATAAAAAAATGAGTTTGACAATCTACTCTCTTGGTCTCCTTTTGCAAAAATTAAAAGGATTATGATCAATAAGGTGTATATGTGTATACGTAGCTATTTTACTATGTTTAAGGTATACAACAAAGCACTAAATGCATTTTATGAGCTGCTGCTAAATCATTTGTACACGCTAAGGCTCATGTGCTGAACATTGTAATAACTAAAAAAAAAAGACAGACATGGATTTACAACAGTTTTTGTAAAGTTATACGTATAGTGCTTAAGACCCGTGCGCGCTCCTGAGTCTGCCTTATTACGTTGTTATAGAAGATTAAGCAAATGTCACACAAGCACATACACACACACACACACACACTGACCAAGAGTCGCACAAGCACATACGCACACACACAAACTCAGAGTCACACCAGCACACACACAGAGCCAGAGTCACAAAAGCACACACACACACTCACATACAGACCCAGAGTTGCACAAACACACACACAGACCCAGAGTCACACAATCACATACACACACAGACCCAGAGTCACACAAGCACATACACATAGACACAGAGTAACACAAGCACATACACACAGACCCAGAGTCACACAAGCACATACACACACACAGACCCAGAGTCACACAAACACATACACACACACAGACCCAGAGTCACAAAAACACACACACAGACCCAGATTCACACAAACACATATACACACAGACCCATAGTCACACAAGCACATATACACACAGACCCAGAGTCACACAAACACACACACACAGACCCAGAGTCACACAAACACATATACACACAGACCCAGAGTCACACAAGCACATACACACACAGACCCAGAGTCACACAAACACATACACACACACAGACCCAGAGTCACACAAACACATACACACACACACACACACACACACAGACCCAGAGTCACACAAACACATACACACACACACAGACCCAGAGTCACACAAACACACACACAGACCCAGAGTCACACAAACACATATACACACAGACCCAGAGTCACACAAGCACATACACACACACAGACCCAGAGTCACACAAACACACACACACACAGACCCAGAGACACACAAACACATACACACACACAGACCCAGAGTCACACAAACACACACAGAACCAGAGTCACACAAACACATACACACACACAGACCCAGAGTCACACAAGCACATACACACACACACACAGACCCAGAATCACACAAACACATATACACACACACAGACCCAGAGTCACACAAACACATACACACACACAGACCCAGAGTCACACAAGCACACACACAGACCCAGTGTCACACAAGCACATACACACACACAGACCCAGAGTCACACAAGCACACACATATACAGACATAGACCCAGAGTCACACAAGCACATACATACACACACACAGACCCAGAGTCACACAATCACATACACACACAGACCCAGTGTCACACAAGCACATACACACACAGACCCAGTGTCACACAAGCACATACACACACAGACTCAGAGTAACACAGTCACACACACACACATACCCAGTCACACAAGCACATACACACACAGACTCGAGTCACACAAGCACATATACACACACACAGACCCAGAGTCACACAAGCACATACACACACACAGACCCAGTGTCACACAAGCACACACACACACACCGACCCAGAGTCACACAAGCACATACACACACACAGACCCAGAGTCACACAAACACACACACACACAGACCCAGAGTCACACAAACACATACACACACACAGACCCAGAGTCACACAAGCACATACACACACACAGACCCAGTGTCACACAAGCACACACACACACACACACACACACACAGACCCAGAGTCACACAAGCACATACACACACACACAGATCCAGAGTCACACAAACACATACACACACAGACCCAGAGTCACACAAACACACACAGACCCAGAGTCACACAAACACATACACACACACAGACCCAGAGTCACACAAGCACATACACACACACACAGACCCAGTCACACAAACACATATACACACACACAGACCCAGAGTCACACAAACACATACACACACAGACCCAGAGTCACACAAGCACACACACAGACCCAGTGTCACACAAGCACATACACACACACAGACCCAGAGTCACACAAGCACACACATATACAGACATAGACCCAGAGTCACACAAGCACATACATACACACACACAGACCCAGAGTCACACAAGCACATACACACACAGACCCAGTGTCACACAAGCACATACACACACAGACCCAGTGTCACACAAGCACATACACACACAGACTCAGAGTAACACAAACAGTCACACACACACACATACCCAGTCACACAAGCACATACACACACAGACTTGAGTCACACAAGCACATATACACACACACAGACCCAGAGTCACACAAGCACATACACACACACAGACCCAGTGTCACACAAGCACACACACAGACCCAGAGTCACACAAGCACATATACACACACACACACAGACCCAGAGTCACACAAGCACATACACACACACAAACCCAGTGTCACACAAGCACATACACACACAGACTCAGAGTAACACAAACAGTCACAATTCCAAAACCACGGTATCTCAAAAAAGAGAAACAAATTATGGTGCAGTATGGTGCAGTATTGTGACAAAAATAAAATAAAAACAATGAGGCCTATTTATCAAAGGTCTTGCGGACCTGATCCGACAGTGCGGATCAGGAACGCAAGACCTCGCTGTCTCCATATTCAGCATTGCACCAGCAGCTCACAAGAGCTGCTGGTGCAACGCCGCCCCCTGCAGACTCGCGGCCAATGGGCCGCTAGCAGGGGGTGTCAATCAACCTGATCGTACTCGATCGGGTTGAATTCCGGCGATTCCTGTCCGCCTGCTCAGAGCAGGCAGACAGGGTTATGGAGCAGCGGTCTTTAGACCGCTGCTTCAGACTCGCTAGAAACACGGGCCCACAAGCTCCGTTCGGAGCTTGATAAATGGGCCCCCCTGTGTCAAATTTCTACTCTCTAATAATTGGTTAACTGAAGTAAACTGATTGGAACAGCCATCTTCTTTCGAATCCTCTTGAAGAATGAAGGTTCCTTTAAATGACGTCAGCCAAGATGACGTCCCTTGAATTTCGATTGGCTGATAGAATTCTATCAGCCAATCGGAATTCAAGGGACGCCATCTTGGATGACATCATTTAAAGGAACCTTCATTCTTCAAGAGGATTCGAAAGAAGAGGATGCTCCAACGCCGGATGTCTTGAAGATGGAGCTGCTCCGCGTCGCAAGGATAAAGATAGAAGATGCTGTCTGGATGAAGAATTCTGCCCGCCTGGAGGACGACTTCTTGCCGCTTGGATGAAGACTTCTCCCGGCTTCGTTGAGGACTTCTGCCCGCTTGGATGAAGACTTCTCCCAGCTTGATGAGGATGGATGTACGATCTTCAAAAACTGTAAGTGGATCTTCAGGAGTTAGTGTTAGGTTTTATTAAGGGTTTATTGGGTGGGTTTTATTTTTAGATTAGGGGTTTGGGCAACGAAAAAGAACTAAATGCCCTTTTAAGGGCAATGCCCATCCAAATGCTCTTTTCAGGGCAATGGGGAGCTTAGGTTTTTTAGATAGGATTTTATTTGGAGGGTTTGGTTTTTGTGGGTGGTGGGTTTTACTGTTGGGGGGTTGTTTGTATTTTTTTTTTACAGGTAAAAGAGCTGATTTCTTTGGGGCAATGCCCCGCAAAAGGCCCTTTTAAGGGCTATTGGCAGTTTAGTTTAGGCTAGGTTTTTTTTTTTTGGGGGGGCGGAGTTTATTTTGATAGGGCTATTAGATTAGGTGTAATTAGTTTAAATATTTGATCATTTCTTTTTTATTTTGTGTAATTTAGTGTTTATTTTTTTTTGTAATTTAGTTAATTGTATTTAATTAATGTAATTTATTTAATTTTAGTGTAATGTTAGGTGTTAGTGTAAGACAGGTTAGGTTTTTTTTTACAGGTAAATTTATATTTATTTTAACTAGGTAGTTAGTAAATAGTTAACAACTATTTACTAACTAGTCTACCTAGTTTAAATAAATACAAACTTAGCTGTGAAATAAAAATAAAACCTAAGCTAGCTACAATGTAACTATTAGTTATATTGTAGATAGCTTAGGGTTTATTTTATAGGTAAGAATTTAGGCCCCTATTTATTAAAGGTCTTGCGGACCTGATCCGACAGTGCGGATCCGGTCCGCAAGACCTCGCTAAATGCGGAGAGCAATACGCTCTCCACATTTAACATTGCACCACTCTCGGCCAATCGACCACCAGCAGGGAGGTGTCAATCAACCCGATCGTACTTGATCGGGTTGATTTCCGGCGATGTCTGTCCGCCTGCTCAGAGCAGGCGGACAGGTTATGGAGCAGCAGTCTGTGGGAGGCCAGAGGTTTAGGGGTTAATAACTTTAGTATAGTGGCGGCGGCGACGTTGGGTGTGGCAGATTAGGGGGTTAATAAATTTATGTAGGTAGGGCGGCAGATTAGGGGTTAATAAGTGTAGGTAGGTGGCGGCGATGTCGGGGGTGGCAGATTAGGGGTTAATAAGTGTAATGTAGGTGTCGACGATGTCGGGGGCAGCAGATTAGGGGTGTTTAGAGTCAGGGTTTATGTTAGGGTGTTAGGTGTAAACATAAATTTTCATTCCCCATAGGAATCAATGGGGCTGCGTTACAGAGCTTTACGCTCCTTTATTGCAGGTGTTAGGCTTTTTTTTAGCCGGCTCTCCCCATTGATGTCTATGGGGAAATCGTGTACGAGCACGTAAAACCAGCTCAAAGCAGCGCTGTTATTTGTGTGCGGTATGGAGCTCAACGCTGCCATATTGCCCGCTAACGCCGGGTTTTTGCAAACCTGTAATAGCAGCGCTATTAAAGGTGAGCGGTGGAAATAACTTGCAAGTTATTACCGAGCCACTCATAACGCAAAACTCGTAATCTGGCCACCTTTTTCTTTACATTTTAGAGAAAAACATAATAAAGATCCCAATAGATAACTATTGGAGAGGTACAGATAAAAGTAAGGAGCATTCAAATTCAGAAATGAAGTGGACTTTTAAGCTGAATACTCTAGTACCTTTTGGTTTAAATGTGGGATTTGAACTATGTCATTTTCTTACAGAATAATTATTAACATATGTTAAATTATTTTGTTCTCAATGTATATTGTATTATGTATAACGTTTAGTTCTACAATAGAGTTAATGAACTTGTAGGTTGTATATAAATATGTTTTTCCTTGAGAGAGTATTAAAGGGACAGTATACACTCATTTTCATATAACTGCATGTAATAGACACTACTATAAAGAATAATATGCACAGATACTGATATAAAAATCCAGTATAAAACTGTTTAAAAACTTACTTAGAAGCTGTCACTTTGGCTCTGTTGAAAAGGTAGCTGGAAAGCCCACTGCAAGTGGCAAATAAGACACTCCCCCCCTCCCCCTTCTTTTGCATATGAAAAGACCCTTTACACAAACAGGAGCAAGCTGGAGTAGGTAGTCGAGCGTATTCACATAAAACTTTGGGGCTTGGTTAGGAGTCTGAAAATCAGAGCAATGTTATTTAAAAATAAGCAAAACTATACATTAATTTAAAAAAAAAACTTTATGGGCTATATAAATAGATTATCTACAAAACATTTATGCAAAGAAAAAATGAGTGTATAATGTCCCTTTAACTTGTATGGTTTGCATTATATGATGTTATTTCAAATGCCCATTAGAACATATATCATAAATTTGTGAATTCAAGAAATCATTATATGTTGAAAAAATGTCATATGGTTTTGGTTAAATTTTCCTTGATACGTTTGATCAGACATGTTATATGGACATTTTGAATAGAAAATACCACCTTAAATATACAACATGAATTAGAGTTGTTTCCTATTGGATGTTGTTTGCTTAAAAGAAGAGTCACCGGTCCGCTAGATCATCACCCTTGAAAAAGCAAAAGGGGCGTGGCGAAACGTACGTTGGGTAGCACACAAATACAATGTTTGTTTCAAAAACAATCCATTATCATCCTCTTTGGAGACTTTGGATATAAGTTTGGTTGTCACATATATCCTCTGTAGCCCTTAGTGACTTGAAGTCCTGGTATTGATTTTTATTTTTAACATGTTTTTACAATTTTAAAATAATTCAATTGTTTATACAGCGGTTCCGGATCTTTTCCTTTTATGTGGTCTCCCTGGTCGCCGATATCAGGTCAGCTTATATATCAGAAGCTGATGTGTAGCTCCTGAAAAGTGTGAGCATATAACCAAAGAATCAAAGTCACATTTGTTATTAGCGGTATCACACTATGGCCTCTAGTTATCAAGCACAAATACGCTGGAATTCCGCAGTGTATTTGTGGCGAGGCTGATTCGCAGTAGTTATCAAGCCCTACAGCCTGGCAAAAGTAGAATTTAGTGACGTAACATGCGATCCGCCAGACTCAGTCCGATACAGATCGATGCTTACGTCACTACAGATGTTCCGAACGCAACTTCGGCACAATCTGACTACTTTTGCTAGTTATCAAAGAACTAGCAGGTACGCTTGCCACTATTCAGGGCCAGTGCACCTGGTTTTCAATCCACCGCCCTGGAGGCGGCAAATCCCATAGGAATCAATGGGAGTCTGAAAGCAGCGAAAGCTCATGTTCGCTGCTGCCCGATATACCATTGATTCCTATGGGAAGTGTCTGCACCTAACACCCTAACATGTACCCCAAGTCTAAACACCCCTAATATGCCCCCCCTATACCGCCGCCACCTACATAAAGTTATTAACCCCTATCCTGCCAATCCCGGACCCCACCACAAATAAATTAATTGTTTAACCCCTAAACCGCCGCACCTGGAGCCCTCCGCCACCTACATTACATTTATTAACCCCTATCCTGCCCCCCCTACACTGCCGCCACCTACAGTACATTGATTAACCCCTAATCTACCCCCCTACACCGCCGCCACTGTATTAAATGAATTAACCCCTAAACCTAAGTCTAACCCTAACCCTAACACCCCCCTAACTTAAATATTATTTAAATTAATCTAAATAAATATTGCATTCGCCGGCCCAATACGCTCGACTAAGCTCGCCTAACATCACCGCTGCGGACCTGAATACGTTCGCCAAAGTTATCAAAAAAGCTGTCAAGAAGCCGCGCACCAAGTACGGAGCGATGAGCAGCGGACTGTTGTTAACTGAAAGTCATCGATCTCGCTGTTTATCGGCTTCTTTGCAGCTTTCTTGCTACCCTGTCATTAAGCACCCACACTATACTATACAGTTATACCCCCAAAACCGCCACTCCCGGAGCCCCCGCACCGAAATAAACTTATTACCCCCTAAACCGCCGCTCCAGGACCCTGCCACAACTATAATAAATATATTAACCCCTAAACTGCCGCTCCCGGACCCCACCAGAACCTACATTACATTTATTAATCCCTATCCTGCCCCCCTAACACCGCCGCCACCTACAGTACATTGATTTACCCCTAATCTAACCCCCTACACCGCCGCCACTATATTAAATGAATTAACCCCTATACCTAAGTCTAACCCTAACCCTAACACCCCCTAACTTAAATATTATTTAAATTAATCTAAATAAATATTCCTATCATTAAATAAATAAATCCTATTTAAAACTAAATACAGGTAGCCCTCAGTTTACGCCGGGGTTAGGTTCCAGAAGGAATGGTTGTAAATCGAAACCGTTGTAAATTGAAACCCAGTTTATAATGTAAGTCAATGGGAAATGAGGGAGATAGGTTCCAGGCCCCTCTCAAAATTGTCATAAGTAACACCTAATACATTATTTTTAAAGCTTTGAAATGAAGACTTTAAATGCTAAACAGCATTATAAACCTAATAAAATAATCACACAACACAGACTTCACTTGCATTTTTCTGCAAACAGTTCTTTCTATGCATTCCAATTTGGGCTGATTTATAGACAGGAAGATCTTGTTCCTTTGGAATCTGCTCGATAGCTCAGGTCTGGATAAACTGATTAATTTCAGCTTGCTTGGCTTTGCCGCAACACAAGCGGACAGCTCCACCTACTGGCTATTTTAATTAATGCACTGCTTCTCAATGCTTTTCAATAGCAGTCACATGACTGGAAAAAAAGGTTGTTATTCTGAAACGGTGTAAATTGAACCGTTGTAAAACGAGGGCCACCTGTACTTACATATAAAATAAACCCTAATATAGCTACAATATAATTAATAGTTACATTGTAGCTATTTTAGGGTTTATTTTTATTTTACAGGCAACTTTGTATTTATTTTAACTAGGTACAATAGCTATTAAATAGTTAATAACTATTTAATAGCTACCTAGTTAAAATAATTGCAAAATTACCTGTAAAATAAATCCTAACCTAAGTTTCAAATATACCTAACACTACATTATCAATTAATTAACTACAATGATCTAAAATAAAATATAATTAAATAAACTAAACTATATTCCAAAAAATCAAACACTAAATTACAAAAACTAAAAAAATATTACAAGCCCCCTAATAAAATAAAAAAGCCGCCCAAAATAATAAAATTCCCTTACCCTAAACTAAATTACAAAAGTAACCAGCTCTTTTACCAGCCCTTAAAAGGGCTTTTTGCAGAGCATTGCCCCAAAGTAATCAGCTCTTTTACCTGTAAAAAAAGCAATACAATACCCCCCCAACATTACAACCCACCACCCACACACCCCTACTCTAAAACCCACCCGATCCCCCCTTAAATAAACCTAACACTACCCCATTGAAGATCACCCTACCTTGAGCCGTCTTCACCCAACTGGGCTGAACTCTTCATCCGATGCGGGCACAAGTGGTCCTCCAGCCGGGCAGAAGTCTTCATCCGATCGGCGCAGAAGAGGTCCTCCATCCGGCAGAAATCTTCATCCAAGCAGCATCTTCTATCTTCATCCTTCCGGCGATGAGCGGCTCCATCTTGAAGACCTCCGGCACGGAACATCCATCTCTGCCGACGACTACCCAATGAATGACTGGTCCTTTAATTGACGTCATCCAAGATGGCGTCCCTCGAATTCCGATTGGCTGATAGGATTCTATCAGCCAATCGGAATTAAGGTAGGAAAAATCAGATTGGCTAATTGGATCAGCCAATAGAATTGACGTCGCATTCTATTCTATTTTTTTATTTTTTGTAATTTAGTGTTTTGGTTTTTTTTGTAATATAGTTTAGTTTATTTAATTGTATTTTATTTTAGATGATTGTAGTTAATTAATTTAATTAATTTATTGATAGTGTAGTGTTAGGTGTATTTGTAAATTAGGTTAGGATTTATTTTACAGGTAATTTTGTAATTATTTTAACTAGGTAGCTATTAAATAGTTATTAACTATTTAATAGCTATTGTACCTAGTTAAAATAAATACAAAGTTGCCTGTAAAATAAAAATAAACCCTAAAATAGCTACAATATAATTATTTGTTATATTGTAGCTATATTAGGGTTTATTTTATAGGTAAGTATTTAGTTTTAAATAGGATTAATTTATTTAATGATAGGAATATTTATTTAGATTAATTTAAATAATATTTAAGTTAGGGGGTGTTAGGGTTAGGGTTAGACTTAGGTTTAGGGGTTAATTCATTTAATATAGTGGCGGCGGTGTAGGGGGTTAGATTAGGGGTTATTTCGGTGCGGGGGCTCCGGGAGCGGCGGTTTAGGGGGTATAACTGTATAGTATAGTGTGGGTGCTTAATGACAGGGTAGCAAGAAAGCTGTGAAGAAGCCGATAAGCAGCGAGATCGATGACTTTCAGTTAACAACAGTCCGCTGCTCATCGCTCCGTACTTGGTGCGCGGCTTCTTGACAGCTTTTTTGATAACTTTGGCGAACGTATTCAGGTCCGCGGCGGCGATGTTAGGCAAGCTTAGTCGAGCGTATTGGGCCGGCGAATGCAGGTAAATATGGAGCTTCATAACTAGAGGCCTTTATATCTGTTTTCTATTTTGTGGAGACACAATTACAGATTCTGAATGCACCAACACTGAGTTCGCTGAGCCTGACAGCTTTGTGAATCAGGATTGCACAATACTTGACCTTAAGATAGAAATTTGACACATTGTTTTCATTTTATTTTTTGTCACATCACTGGACCATAATTTGTTTCTCTTTTTTGAGATACCGTGGTTTTCGATTTTTCTACATCACTGATACACAATATCCTTTGCAATTATATCACATTTATTCTGTCTTTAATTCTATATTCACCTAGATTACGAGTTTCGCGTTATAGAGGGTGCGAAACGAACGCAACAAAAGTTGCGTTATTTCACCCTCCATAGCGCTGCCATTGCAAGTTTCTGAAAAGCCTCCTTGTGCATGCAATATGGTGGCGATAAGCTCCATACCGCACAAAAGCCAAGGGCTGAGAATACATGCTCATGCACGCTTTTCCCATAGACATCAATGGGGAGAGAGTGTTAGAAAAAAACTAACACCTGAAGTGCGGAATGAAAAGCTAAGTAACCCAACCCCATTGATGTCTATGTGGAAAAAAAGTTAAGTTTAATTCTAACACCCTAACATAAACCCCAAGTTTAAACACCCCATATCTGCCGCCGCAGACATCTCCGACACCTAAATAAAGTTATTAACCCCTAATCTGGCTCTCCCGACATCGCCGACACTAATAAGTAATTAAACCTTATTCCCTATTCCCCGACATTGCCGCCACTATAATACATTTATTAACCCCTAAACCTCTGGCCTCCCATATCACCACCACTAAATAAACCTATTAACCCCTAAACTGCCAGCTCCCACATTCAAAAAAACTAAATTAAACTATTAACCCCTAAACCTAACAACCCCTTAACTTTATATTAAAATTACAATATCCCTATCTTAAAATAAGTAAAAAAACTTACCTGTGAAATTAGAAAAACCTAAGTTTAAACTAACAATTAACCTAACATAACTATTATACTAAACTATTATACTAAAATTCAAATATTTACCAATTAAAAAAACTAAATTACACATTAAACAAAACCTAACCCTACTAAAAAAAATGTAAGTCTAAAATTACAAAAAATAAAAAATACTAAATTACGAAAAATAACAAACACTAAATTACAAAAAATAACAAATGAAATTATCAAAAATAAAACCAATTACACCTAATCTAATAGCCCTATAAAAATATAAAAGCCCCCCCAAAATAAAAAAAAAACCCTAGCCTACAATAAACTACCAATAGTCCTTAAAAGGGCATTTTGTAGGGCATTGCCTTAAAGAAATCAGTTCTTTAACCTGGAAAAAATTACAAAGACCCCCAACAGAAAAAACCCACCACCCAACCAATCCTCCAAAATAAAAAACCTAACTCTAACAAAAACCTAAGTTACCCATTTCCCTTAAAAGGGCATTTGTATGAGCATTGCCCTTAAAAGAGCATTCAGCTCTTTTACCTAAAGCCCAAAACCCTAATCTAAAAAAAAAAACCCCACCCAATTTTTTTTAAAAAAAACCTAACACTAACCCTCCAAGATCCACTCACAGTTTCTGAAGTCTGGATATCCATCCTCATCCAGGGCGGAGAGAAGTCTTCATCCAGGCGGCGAGAAGTCTTCATCCCGGCGGCGACTTCTATCTTCATCCCAGCAGTGCGGATCCATCCTTGAAGACATCCGGCGTGGAGTGTCCTCTTCATATGGTCACCGCCGTATACTGGATCTTCAATGCAAGGGAGCCTTTTCAAAATAGCATCCCTTGCATTCCTACTGGCTAATTGATTCTTGAAATTCAAATTGGCCAATAGGATAATAGCTTCTGAAATCCTATTGGCTGTTCAAAGCAGCCAATAGGATGAGAGCTACTGAAATTCTATTGGCTGATATGAATAGCCATTAGAATGTCATTAGCTCTCATCCTATTGGCTGTTTTGAACAGCCAATATGATTTCAGTAGCTCTCATCCTATTGGCTGATTTAAATTTCAAGAATCAAATCAGCCAAAATCCAGTGTACGGGCGGTGACCGTATGAAGAGGACGCTCGGCGCCGGATGTCTTTAAGGATGGATCTGCGCCGCTGGGATGAAGATAGAAGACGCTGCCCGGATGAAGACTTCTCGCCGCCTGGATGAAGACTTCTCGCCGCCTGGATGAGGATGGATGTCTGGACTTCAGAAACTGAGTGGATCTTCGGGGGTTAGGTTTTTTTTATTTTTTGAGTGTTTTTTTTTTTTTAGGGCTTTAGGTAAAAGAGCTGAATGCCCTTTTAGTTAGGTTTTTTATTTTGGGGGGTTGGTTGGGTGGTGGGTTTACTGTTGGGGGGTCTTTGTATTTTTTTCCAGGTAAAAGAGCTGATTTCTATAGGGCAATGCCCTACAAAAGGCCCTTTTAAAGGCTATTGGTAGTTTATTGTAGGCTAGGGTTTTTTTTTTAATTTGGGGGGGGGGGGGGTTCTTAGGGCTATTAGATTAGCTGTAATTGTTTTTACTTTTGATAATTTTGTTTGTTATTTTTCGTAATTTAGTGTTTGTTATTTTTAGAAATTTTGTATTTTTTGTAATTTTAGACTTATTTTTTTTTAGTAGTGTTAGTTTTTTTTTAAATGTGTAATTTAGTTTTTTTAATTGGTAGTTATTTTAATTTTAGTATAATAGTTTAGTATAACAGTTATGTTAGGTTAATTGTTAGTTTAAACTTAGGTTTTTTTAAATTCACATGTAAGTTTTTATTTATTTTAAGATAGGGATATTGTAATTTAAATTTAAAGTTAGGGAGTGATAGGTTTAGGGGTTAATAGTTTAATTTATTAGTGGCGATGTGGGGGGCTGGCGGTTTAGGGGTTAATGGGTTTATTTAATAGTGGCGATGTGGGGGGCTGCCGATTTAGGGGTTAATAGGTTTAGTTAGTGGCGGCGGGGAGCAGCAGAATAGGGGTTAATAACTATTATAGTGGCAGGGATGTGGGCGGGCGGGCGGGCGGCAGATTAGGGGTTAATAAGTTTTAAATAGTGTTTGCGATGCGGGATGGTGGCGGTTTAGTGATTAATAGGTAGTTTATGTGTGTTAGTGTACTTTGTAACAGTTTAGTTATGAGTTTTGTGAAACATTTTTGTTACACAAAATCCATAACTACTGTTTTCAGATGGTGATATGGATTGTGTCGGTATAGGCTGTAACGCAAGCATTTTAGACTCACTGCACAACCTGTAATACCGGCACTATGGAAATCCCACACAAAAACGTCATTTTTTTGAGTGCGGGATTGACGTTGCGTTACAGGCTACAATGCTTGCGGTATAGCTATACCGAGTCGACTCCCAATAGTGCGTTTCTGCTTTTACGCTGAAATTGCCATTTTTTTCAGCGTTAAAAGCCGCAACGCAAAACTTGTAATCTAGATAATTGTGCGTTTTATAGTTTCTACTTGTTTAAATACTATTTATAAACAGCGTATTTTATTGAGCACTATACTGTAATGTAAGCATCATCTTCTGAATACTGAAATGTAGGTTACACCTATTAGCTATCACTGTCAAATTTTTGTTTAGAGAATCCCATGATGAATAATATGGCATTGAGAGAAACTTTTAAAAAACCTAGGTAAGTACAGAGCTTTAGGGAATAAGGCCAAATTATAGTAATGATATTTGTTGGTTTCCAGGAAACAAAGTATATTCTTTTTACGGAGGGAATGAGAGACTATGAGTGGCTGAAAGCTTTGCAGCAAAACAAAGAGATCAGCAAAGGAACGCTGGAGTATTACAGGTAAAAACGTACAATTATTCAAATGAAAGGGACAGTGTACTGTAAATTGTTTTTCCCTTAATATGTTTAAAATGACTTATTATGCTTATATATGTTTATTTTTGTATAGGTAATAGCTGCCTTTGTTCTTTGAAACCACAACCCATTAAGGGCTAGGTTACAAGTGGCGTTAACATTGCCAGAGGTGAACCTTTGTGCGAGTGTCGGTTAGCACTGGTATCACAAGTTGAACAAAAAATGTTTTTGTGCAAAACCCAACACTAGCAAAAAGTTAACCAGAGGATATTGTGTTTGCGATATAACAGTATTGCCACTGGAGCAGCGATGTTAAATAAAACCTAAAACCTACACTCATTTGTTTACCCCTACCGCAATAAGCCCCCTACTCTCATAACCCCTAAACCACCACAACCCTCACAGCAATAAACTCCCTACACAAGTAACCCCTAAACCACAAATACCCCCATCTCAAACTACCCCCTAATCGCCACTACACTCCACCATAAAATACCCCCTAACCTCCTAACAGCTATCCCCCCACGGGCATCTTTTTTTAGGATGTCGTGTTTTCACAAAGGAGCTTATTTGCTAATGCCCTTTTCAGAGTGTCTTTTTCTAGGATTTTTTTTTTGGAGTAGGGGTTACTTTGGTCTTCTGATTGGTTTTTTTTATGCAAAATAGCCAATTGCATCAAGTTGGGCATTGCCCAACAAATTCCCTATTTAAGGCAATTTTTAGAGTAGGTTTTAGTGTTAGTTTAGGAGTAGTTTTAGAAGTGGGATTTTTTTTTTTAATGTGCGGCTGTGACCACAATATGGAACTTTTGCTGAAGCCGTGATCCCTATTATTTCCTATGACAGGCACACAGAGTCGGATTTACAGCCCAGGTGCCTGTAGGCAGCAAAATCAAAAGCACCCCTTGCACTCTCCCGGTTGTATGAACCTATAGATACAGCCTAAAACTTTATAGAATAATGATTTTTTTTACAGCTGCTGCTAATTTTGCCACATAAAAGGCAATCCATGATTTATAACAAACCACTCCAGACAGTATTTACCCAGTATGATGAGATTCCAGTCAGAAGTATTATTTTTAAATATAATTTATACAAGAAAAGTGCAGGTTGTCTAGACTAGGGCTTCATTTAGAAACTTTGCTGACCATGCCGGCAATGTGCACAATCAACCAAGTCAGTTTGTGCTGTTATTTTTTTAAAGTGTGTTTATCCTGGCATTTTGCATTTTAGCAATAAAATTCATATCTATGTTTTTTTGTATGAAAGTCTGCCCTCTAACAATCTGTCATTTTGATCTTGACAGCCATTGCAGCGGATACATGCCCACCGTGAACTCAGAGCGCTCTGTAATAGCGCACAAATAGTCACTGACTGTCACTCCCCATAAAAGAACCAACCCCCACACACTTACTCTTGGGCCGCTCTGGCTGCTCTGTCTGCATTCACTGGAGAAATAGACCTAACCGCCAAGCGTGGTGGGCATCTTTGCTTAGGTCAAAGTTATTATCTACTATGGTGAGTGAGGACAGAGCCACAGGGGTGTACAGAAAAGCCATATGGAGCAGAAAGACAGACGCCCCTCTATGTGGTCAGTATTGGCTAGAGGGAGCTAAGGCAGAAAGGCTATCAAGTACATCTACATGTTAATTCATTGCACCAAGTGCACAGGATTATTCTTGTAACTATAAGGCAACAGGATACAAAAAAACACTGCCCCAAAACCTTGGTCATTGGACCTAAATCAGGGAAACATAATGCAGTGGGAATTTCTGCTTCTATGAATTTACCAAATAAAGGCAATAAGGACACATATGATTCCCACAATACAAGACACTGGGCCCCATGTTCTAGGATGGACAGAGAAGGTTCTTAACTTGGGAAGCTGTCTACTAGTCTTAGCAGTGAGAGGGCAGCAAACTGTGTATTTTCTATTACTAAGCGCCACCCCTGCTCTTGCTTAGCCAATCACACTGAACAAGCACCTCCCCCTGCTCTTAGCCTATCAAACTAAACAAGCGCCTCCCCTGCTCTTGCTTAGCCTATTACACTGAACAAGCACCTCCCCCTGCTCTTGCTTAGCCTATCACACTGAACAAGCACCTCCCCCTGCTCTTAGCCTATCAAACTAAACAAGCGTCACCCCTGCTCTTGATTAGCCTATTACACTGGACAAGCACCGTCCCATGCTCTTAGCCTATCACACTGCACAAGCGCCACCCACTGCTCTTGCTCAGCCTATCACACTGAACAAGCGCCTCCCCTTGCTCTTGCTTAACCTATTACAATGAACAAGCACCTCCCCCTGCTATTGCTCAACCTATTACACTGAACAAGTGCCTCCCTCCTGCTCTTGCTCAGCCTATCACATTGAACAAGCACCTCCCCCTGCTCTTAGCCTATCACACTGAACAAGCGCCTCCCCTGCTCTTGCTTAGCCTATTATACTGAACAAGCTGCACCCACTGCTCTTGCACAGCCTATCACACTGAACAAGCGCCTCCCCCTGCTCTTACTCAACCTATTGCACTGAACAAGCACCTCCCCCTGATCTTGCTCAGCCTATAACACTGAACAAGCGCCTCCCCCTGCTCTTGATCCTCCTATCACACTGAACAAGCACCTGCCCCTGCTCTTGCTCAGCTTATTACACTGAACAAGCTCCTCCCCCTGCTCTTGCTCAACTCTTTACACTGAAAAAGTGCCCCTCACTGCTCTTAGCCTATCACACTGAACAAGTGCCTCTCGCTGCTCTTGCTCAGCCTATTAGACTGTCTCAATGATTACTTCTGTTCTGTTTTCACTAACGATTGTGAAGATACAATGTCTACATTAAGGGATGCTACGCAAAATAGAAACAAGCTTAACAGTAATCTTTTCACAGAGGATGAGGTTTTGTTAGCATTATCAAAAATAAATGTTACAAAGGCAGTGGGTCCTGATAATATTCATCCAAGGGTTTTAAAAGAACTTCGATCAGTGCTAACTGTCCCATTAACTGATCTGTTTAATCAGTCACTATTAACAGGAGCTGTCCCAGATGATTGGAAAATAGCAAATGTAATACCTCTTCATAAAAAGGGCAGTAGAGAAGAATCTGGCAACTACAGGCCAGTTAGTTTAACTTCAGTAGTAGGGAAATTAATGGAAAGCCTCTTAAAAGAAAGAATTATGACTTACATAAAGACAAACAATTTAGAGGACCAAAATCAGCATGGTTTTACTTCAGGGAGATCATGTCAGACTAATCTAATTGACTTCTTTGATTATGTAACAAAAGTATTAGACAAGGGAGGAGCAGTTGATGTAGCATATCTAGATTTCAGCAAAGCATTTTACACCGTCCCACACAATAAACTTATTCACAAACTATATCTCCTTGGTATAGATTCAAAAATTGTGAACTGGGTGGAATGCTGGCTTAAGGACAGAAAACAAAGTGTCTTAGTAAATGGAGTTCATTCAGCAGAGGGGGCTGTTACTAGTGGTGTTCCTCAGGGGTCAGTTCTGGGGCCTGTTTTGTTTAACATATTTATCTGCGATATCAGCAAAGGGCTACAGGGGAAAGTATGTCTCTTTGCAGATGATACAAAAATTTGCAACAGAGTGGATGTTCCAGGGGGGGTAGACAAAATGAGAAGTGATATACAACAATTGGAGGATTGGACAAACGACTGGGATCTAAAGTTTAACACAGCAAAGTGTAAAATAATGCATTTAGGGAAGAAAAATCCAAATGTTAATTACAGACTCAATGACACTTTACTGACTGTTACAGACGAGGAACAGGACTTGGGAATTATTATTTCAGATGATTTAAAACTTAGTAAACAATGTAGTAATGCAGCGAGTAAGGCTAGCAGAATGCTTGGATGTATTGGTAGAGGTATTTGCAGCAGAAATAGTAAGGTTCTTATGCCACTTTATAGATCATTAGTTAGGCCTCATCTTGAGTATTGTGTGCAGTTCTGGAGGCCATATATTTTCAGAAGGATATTAACAAACTTGAATCTGTGCAAAGGAGGGCTACCAAAATGGTACATGGTCTAAAAAATAAAACTTACCAGGATAGGCTCAATGACCTAAATATGTATAGCTTAGAGGAGAGAAGGGAAAGAGGTGATATGATAGCAACTTTCAAGTACATTAAAGGGTTTAGTAAAACTGAGGCTGTGGGTATTTTACATAAAATGGAAAATTCAAGAACAAGGGGTCATGAGCTCAAGCTAAAGGGTAGTAGATTCAGGAGTAATTTGAGGAAGCACTTCTTTACAGAAAGAGTGATTGATTTATGGAATAAACTTCCTCAAGAGGTAGTAGCAACAAACACTGTGGGGGACTTTAAAAATGCATGGGACAAGCATAGGGCTATCCTACGAACTAGATAAGTTTATACTGTTAGGTAAGGTCGGGCAGACTTGCTGGGCCTATGGCTCTTATCTGCCGTCAATATCTAAGTTTCTATGTTTCTATATTACACTGAACAAGCACCTCCCCTGCTCTCGCTTAGCCTATCACAGTGAACATGCGCCTCCCCCTGCTCTCGCTCAGCCTATTACACTGAACAAGTCCTTCCCCTTGCTCTTGCTCAGCCTATTAAACTGAACAAGCGCCTCCCCTGCTCTCACTTAGCCTATCACAATAAACAAGCGCCTCCCCCTGCTCTTGCTCAACCTATTACACTGAACAAGCACCTCCCCCTGCTCTTGCTCAACCTATTACACTGAACAAGCGCCTCCCCCTGCTCTTGCTCAGCCTATCACACTGAACAAGCACCTCCCCCTGCTCTTAGCCTATCACACTGAACAAGCACCTCCCCTGCTCTTGCTTAGCCTATTACACTGAGCAAACGGCACCAACTGCTCTTGCTCAGCCTATCACACTGAACAAGCGCCTCCCCCTGCTCTTGCTCAACCTATTACACTAAACAAGTGCCTCCCCCTGCTCTTGCTCAAACTATTACACTGAACAAACACCTCCCCCTGCTCTTGCTCAGCCTATCAAACTGAACAAGTGCCTCCCCCTTCTCTTGCTCAACCTATTACACTGAACAAACACCTCCCCTTGCTCTTGCTCAGCCTATTACACTGAACAAGCGGTACCCACTGCTTTTGCTCAGCCTATCAAACTGAACAAGTGCTTCCCCCTGCTCTTGCTCAACATATTGCACTGAACAAACGCCTCCCCCTGCTCTTGCTCAGCCTATCACACTGAACAAGTGCCACCCCCTGCTCTTGATCATCCTATCACACTGAACAAGCACCTCCCCCTGCTCTTGCTCAGCCTATTACACTGAACAAGCTCCTCCCCCTGCTCTTGCTCAACCTATTGCACTGGACAAGCACCTCCCCCTGCTCTTGCTCAGCCTATTACACTGAACAAGCGCCTCCCCTGCTCTCGCTTAGCCTATCACAGTGAACATGCGCCTCCCCCTGCTCTTGCTCAACCTATTACACTGAACAAACACCTCCCCCTGCACTTGCTCAGCCTATCACACTAAACAAGTGCCTCCCCCTGCTCCTGCTCAGCCTATTACACTGAACAAGCTCCTCCCCCTGCTCTTGCTCAACCTATTGCACTGGACAAGCACCTCCTCCTGCTCTTGCTAAGCCTATTACACTGAATAAGCACCTCCCCCCTACTCTTGCTCAGCCTATTACACTGAACAAGCTCCTCCCCCTGCTCTTGCTCAACCTATTGCACTGGACAAGCACCTCCCCCTGCTCTTGCTAAGCCTATTACACTGAATAAGCACCTCCCCCCTGCTCTTGCTCAGCCTATTACACTGAACAAGCATCTCCCCTGCTCTTGCTTAGCCTATCACAGTGAACAAGCGCCTCCCCCTGTTCTTGCTCAGCCTATTACACTGAACAAGCACCTCCCCCTGCTTTTGCTCAGCATATCACACTTAACCAGTGCCTCCCTCTGCTCTTTCTCAGCCTATTACACTGAACAAGCCCCTTCCCCCTGCTCTTCCTCAGCCTATTACACTAAACAAGCACCTCCCTCTGCTCTCGCTCAGCCTATTACACTGAACAAGTCCCTCCACCCCTGCTCTTGCTCAGCCTATTAAACTGAACAAGCACCACCCACTGCTCTTAGTCTATCACACTGAACAAGGGCCTCTCACTGCTCTTCCTCAGCCTATCACACTGAACAAGTGCCTCCCACTGCTCTTGCTCAGCCTATCATACTGAACCAGCACCTCTCGCTGTGCTTGCTCAGCCTATCACACTGAACAAGTGCCTCCTGCTGCTCTTCCTCAGTCTATCACACTGAACAAGCACCTCACCCTGCTCTTGCTCAGCCTATTACACTGAACAAGCACCTCACCCTGCTCTTGCTCAGCCTATTACACTGAACAAGCACCTCCCCCTGCTCTTGCTCAGCCTATTACACTAAACAATCGTCACCCACTGCTCTTAGCCTATCACACTGAACAAGTGCCTCTCGCTGCTCCTGCTCAGCCTATTACACTGAACAAGTATCTCCCCCTGCTCTTGCTCACCCTTTTACACTTAACAAGTGCCTCTCGCTGCTCTTGCTCAGCCTATTACACTGAACAAGCCCCTCCCTCATGCTCTTGCTAAAACTTTTACACCCACTACTCTTAGCCTATCACACTGAACAAGTGCCTCTTGCTGCTCTTGCTCAGCCTATTACACTGAACAAGTGCCTCCCCCTGCTCTTGCTCAGCCTATTACACTAAACAAGCGTCACCTACTGCTCTTAGCCTATTACACTGAACAAGTGCCTCTCGCTGCTCTTGCTCAGCCTATTACACTGAAAAGCCCCACTCACTGCTCTTAGCCTATTACACTGAACAATTGCCTCCCACTGCTCTTAGCCTATCACACTGAACAAGCGCCTCTAGCTGCTCTTGCTCGCCTATGACACTGAACATGCACCACACACTGCTCTTAGCCTACCACACTGAACAAGCGCCTCTAGCTGCTCTTGCTTAGCCTATTACACTGAACAAGCGCCCCCTCTGCTCTTGCTTAGCCTATTACACTGAACAAGCCCCCCTCTGCTCTTGCTTAGCCTATTACACTGAACAAGCACCTTCCCCTGCTCTTTCTCAGCCTATTAGACTGAACAAGCACCTCCCCCTGCTCTTGCTTAGCCTATTACACTGAACAAGCGCCCCCTCTGCTCTTGCTTAGCCTATTACACTGAACAAGCACCTCCCCCTGCTCTTGTTCAGCCTATTACACTGAACAAGCGCCCCCTCTGCTCTTGCTTAGCCTATGACACTGAACAATCACCACCCACTGCTCTTAGCCTACCACACTGAACAAGCACCTCTAGCTGCTCTTGCTTAGCCTATTACACTGAACAAGCGCCCCCTCTGCTCTTGCTCAGCCTATTACACTGAACAAGCACCTCCCCCTGCTCTTGCTCAGCCTATTACACTGAACAAGCGCCTCCCCTGCTCTTGCTTAGACTATTACACTGAATAAGCACCACCCACTGCTCTTAGCCTATCACACTGAACAAAGGTCACTTGCTGCTCTTGCTCAGCCTATTACACTGAACAAGCTCCTCCCCCTGCTCTTGCTCAGCCTATTACATTGAACAAGTGCCTCCCCCCTGCTCTCGCTCAGCCTATTACACTGAAAAGCGTCCCCCCTGATCTTACTCAGTCTATTACACTGAACAAGCACCTCCCCTGCTTTTGCTCAGCCTATTACACTGAACAAGCACCACCCACTGCTCTTAGCCTATCATAATGAACAAGCACCTTCCCCTGCTCTTGCTCAGCCAATTACACTGAACAAGTGCCTCCCCTGTTCTTGCTCAGCCTATTACACTGAACAAGCACCCCCCTGCTCTTGCTCAGCCTATTACACTGAACAAACCCATCCCCCTGCTCTTGCTCAGCATATTACACTGAAAAGCGCCACCCACTGATCTTAGCCTTTTACACTGAACAAGTGCCACCCACTATTCTTAGCCTATCACACTGAACAAGCGTCTCTCGCTGCTCTTCCTCAGCTTATTACACTGAACAAGCCCACCCCCCTCCTCTTGCTCAGCCTATTACACTGAAAAGCGCCACCCACTGCTCTTAGCCTTTTACACTGAACAAGAGCCTCTCGCTGATCTTGCTCAGCCTATCACACTGAACAAGTGCCTCCCCCTTCTCTCCCTCATCCTATTACACTGAGCAAGTGCCATCCCCTGCTCTTGCTCAGCCTATCACAATGAACAAGCTCCTCTCCTGCTATCAGTCAGCCTATAAAAATTAACACGTGCCTCCCGCTGTTCTTGCTCACCCTATCACACTGAACAAGCACCTACCCCTACTCTTGCTCAGCCTATCACACTGAACCAGTGCCCCTCTGCTCTTGCTCAGCCTATAATACTGAACAAACACCTCCCCCTGCTCTCACCCAGCCTGACACACTGAGCAACCGCCTCCTACTGTTCTCACTCAACATATTAAACTGAACAAGCGCCTCTCCCTGCTCTAGCTTAGACTATCACACTGAACAAGCGCCTCCCTCTGCTCTCGCTCAGCCTATAACATTAAACAAGCACCTCTCCCTCACTTGCTCAGCCTATAAACACTGAATAAGCGCCTCTCCATGCTCTAGCTCAGTCTATTACACTGAACAAGTGCCTCCCTCTGCTCTCACTTAGCCTATCACACTGAACAAGCACCTCCCCCTGCTCTCACTCAGCCGATCACACTGAACAAGCACCTCCCCTGCTCTCGCTCAGCCTATCACACTAAGCAAGCACCTCCCCCTGCTCTCACTCAGCCGATCACACTGAACAAGCACCTCCCCTGCTCTCGCTCAGCCTATCACACTGAGCAAGCACCTCCCTCTGCTTTCGCTCCACCTATCACACTGAACAAGCGCCTCCCTCTGCTCTCGCTCCGCCTATCACACTGAACAAGCGCCTCCCTCTGCTCTCACACAGCCTATCACACTGAGCAAGCACCTCCCTCTGCTCTCGCTCCGCCTCTTACACTGAACAAGCGCCTTCCTCTGCTCTCGCTTAGCCTATCATACTGAACAAGCGCCTCCCTCTGCTCTCACACAGCCTATCACACTGAGCAAGCACCTCCCTCTGCTCTCGCTCCGCCTCTTACACTGAACAAGCGCCTCCCTCTGCTCTCGCTTAGCCTATCACACTGAACAAGCACCTCCCCCTGCTCTCATTCAGCCAATCACACTGAACAAGCACCTCCCCTGCTCTCGCTCAGCCTATCACACTGAGCAAGCACCTCCCTCTGCTCTCTCTCCGCCTATCACACTGAACAAGCGCCTCCCTCTGCTCTCACTCCGCCTGTCACACTGAACAAGCGCCTCCCTCTGCTCTCACACAGCCTATCACACTGAGCAAGCACCTCCCTCTGCTCTCGCTCCGCCTCTTACACTGAACAAGCGCCTCCCTCTGTTCTCGCTTAGCCTATCACAGTGAACAAGCACCTCCCCCTGCTCTCACTCAGCCGATCACACTGAACAAGCACCTCCCCTGCTCTCGCTCAGCCTATCACACTGAGCAAGCACCTCCCTCTGCTCTCTCTCCGCTTATCACACTGAACAAGCGCCTCCCTCTGCTCTCGCTCCGCCTATCACACTGAACAAGCACCTCCAACTGCTCTTTCTCAGCCTATTACACTGAACAAGTACCTCCCCCTGCTCTCGCTTAGCCTATCATACTGAGCAAGCGCCCCCTGCTCTTGCTCAGCCTATTACAGTGAACAAGCACCTCCCCCTGCTCTTGCTCAGCCTATCCCACTAAGCAAGCACCTCCCTCTGCTCTTGCTCAGCCTATTACACTGAACAAGCCCTTCCCCCTGCTCTTGCTAAACCTATTACACTGAACAAGCGCCTCTTGCTGCTCTTGCTCTTACCCTATTACACTGAACAAGCCCCTCCCTCATGCTCTTGCTAAACCTTTTACACTGAAGAAGCGCCACCCACTACTCTTAGCCTATGACAAAGAACAAGCGCCTCTCGCTGCTCTTGCTCTTAGCCTATTAAACTGAATAAGCACCACCCACTGCTCTTAGCCTATCACACTGAACAAGCGTCTCTCGCTGCTCTTCCTCAGCCTATTACACTGAAAAAGCACCTCCCCCGCTCTTCCTCAGCCTATTACACTGAACAAGGCCATCTCCCCTGCTCTTGCTCAGCCTATTACACTGAAAGCGCCACCCACTGCTCTTAGCCTTTTACACTGAACAAGAGCCTCTCGCTGCTCTTGCTCAGCCTATCACACTGAACAAGCGGCTCCCCCTTCTCTTGCTCACCCTATTACACTGAACAAGTGCCTTCCCCTTCTCTCGTTCATCCTATTACACTGAGCAAGCACCCTCCCCTGCTCTTGCTCAGCCTATCACAATGAACAAGCTCCTCTCCTGATCTCGCTCATCCTATCATACTGAACAAGCACCTCCCCTGCTGTCAGTCAGCCTATAAAAATGAACACGTTCCTCCCGCTGTTCTTGCTCACCATATCACACTGAACAAGCACCTACACCTACTCTCGCTCAGCCTATCACACTGAACCAGTGCCCCTCTGCTCTTGCTCAGCCTATAATACTGAACAAACACCTCCCCCTGCTCTCACCCAGCCTGTCACACTGAACAAGCGCCTCCTACTGTTCTCACTCAACATATTAAACTGAACAAGCGCCTCTCCCTGCTCTAGCTTAGACTATCACACTGAACAAGCGCCTCTCTCTGGTCTCGCTCAGCCTATAACACTGAACAAGCACCTCCCCCTCACTTGCTCAGCCTATAAACACTAAATAAGCGCCTCTCCATGCTCTAGCTCAGCCTATTACACTGAACAAGTGCCTCCCTCTGCTCTTGCTCAGCCTATCACACTGAACAAGCACCCACTGCTCTTAGCCTTTTACACTGAACAAGAGCCTCTCGCTGATCTTGCTCAGCCTATCACACTGAACAAGTGCCTCCCCCTTCTCTCCCTCATCCTATTACACTGAGCAAGCGCCATCCCCTGCTCTTGCTCAGCCTATCACAATGAACAAGCTCCTCTCCTGCTGTCAGTCAGCCTATAAAAATTAACACGTGCCTCCCGCTGTTCTTGCTCACCCTATCACACTGAACAAGCACCTACCCCTACTCTTGCTCAGCCTATCACACTGAACCAGTGCCCCTCTGCTCTTGCTCAGCCTATAATACTGAACAAACACCTCCCCCTGCTCTCACCCAGCTTGACACACTGAGCAACCGCCTCCTACTGTTCTCACTCAACATATTAAACTGAACAAGCACCTCTCCCTGCTCTAGCTTAGACTATCACACTGAACAAGCGCCTCCCTCTGCTCTCGCTCAGGCTATAACATTAAACAAGCACCTCTCCCTCACTTGCTCAGCCTATAAACACTGAATAAGCGCCTCTCCATGCTCTAACTCAGTCTATTACACTGAACAAGTGCCTCCCTCTGCTCTCACTTAGCCTATCACACTGAACAAGCACCTCCCCCTGCTCTCACTCAGCCGATCACACTGAACAAGCACCTCCCCTGCTCTCGCTCAGCCTATCACACTAAGCAAGCACCTCCCCCTGCTCTCACTCAGCCGATCACACTGAACAAGCACCTCCCCTGCTCTCGCTCAGCCTATCACACTGAGCAAGCACCTCCCTCTGCTTTCGCTCCACCTATCACACTGAACAAGCGCCTCCCTCTGCTCTCACACAGCCTATCACACTGAGCAAGCACCTCCCTCTGCTCTCGCTCCGCCTCTTACACTGAACAAGCGCCTTCCTCTGCTCTCGCTTAGCCTATCATACTGAACAAGCGCCTCCCTCTGCTCTCACACAGCCTATCACACTGAGCAAGCACCTCCCTCTGCTCTCGCTCCGCCTCTTACACTGAACAAGCGCCTCCCTCTGCTCTCTCTCCGCCTATCACACTGAACAAGCGCCTCCCTCTGCTCTCGCTCCGCCTATCACACTGAACAAGCACCTCCAACTGCTCTTTCTCAGCCTATTACACTGAACAAGTACCTCCCCCTGCTCTCGCTTAGCCTATCATACTGAGCAAGCGCCCCCTGCTCTTGCTCAGCCTATTACAGTGAACAAGCACCTCCCCCTGCTCTTGCTCAGCCTATCCCACTAAGCAAGCACCTCCCTCTGCTCTTGCTCAGCCTATTACACTGAACAAGCCCTTCCCCCTGCTCTTGCTAAACCTATTACACTGAACAAGCGCCTCTTGCTGCTCTTGCTCTTACCCTATTACACTGAACAAGCCCCTCCCTCATGCTCTTGCTAAACCTTTTACACTGAAGAAGCGCCACCCACTACTCTTAGCCTATGACAAAGAACAAGCGCCTCTCGCTGCTCTTGCTCTTAGCCTATTAAACTGAATAAGCACCACCCACTGCTCTTAGCCTATCACACTGAACAAGCGTCTCTCGCTGCTCTTCCTCAGCCTATTACACTGAAAAAGCACCTCCCCCGCTCTTCCTCAGCCTATTACACTGAACAAGGCCATCTCCCCTGCTCTTGCTCAGCCTATTACACTGAAAGCGCCACCCACTGCTCTTAGCCTTTTACACTGAACAAGAGCCTCTCGCTGCTCTTGCTCAGCCTATCACACTGAGCAAGCGGCTCCCCCTTCTCTTGCTCACCCTATTACACTGAACAAGTGCCTTCCCCTTCTCTCGTTCATCCTATTACACTGAGCAAGCACCCTCCCCTGCTCTTGCTCAGCCTATCACAATGAACAAGCTCCTCTCCTGATCTCGCTCATCCTATCATACTGAACAAGCACCTCCCCTGCTGTCAGTCAGCCTATAAAAATGAACACGTGCCTCCCGCTGTTCTTGCTCACCATATCACACTGAACAAGCACCTACACCTACTCTCGCTCAGCCTATCACACTGAACCAGTGCCCCTCTGCTCTTGCTCAGCCTATAATACTGAACAAACACCTCCCCCTGCTCTCACCCAGCCTGTCACACTGAACAAGCGCCTCCTACTGTTCTCACTCAACATATTAAACTGAACAAGCGCCTCTCCCTGCTCTAGCTTAGACTATCACACTGAACAAGCGCCTCTCTCTGGTCTCGCTCAGCCTATAACACTGAACAAGCACCTCCCCCTCACTTGCTCAGCCTATAAACACTAAATAAGCGCCTCTCCATGCTCTAGCTCAGCCTATTACACTGAACAAGTGCCTCCCTCTGCTCTTGCTCAGCCTATCACACTGAACAAGCACCCACTGCTCTTAGCCTTTTACACTGAACAAGAGCCTCTCGCTGATCTTGCTCAGCCTATCACACTGAACAAGTGCCTCCCCCTTCTCTCCCTCATCCTATTACACTGAGCAAGCGCCATCCCCTGCTCTTGCTCAGCCTATCACAATGAACAAGCTCCTCTCCTGCTGTCAGTCAGCCTATAAAAATTAACATGCGCCTCCCGCTGTTCTTGCTCACCCTATCACACTGAACAAGCACCTACCCCTACTCTTGCTCAGCCTATCACACTGAACCAGTGCCCCTCTGCTCTTGCTCAGCCTATAATACTGAACAAACACCTCCCCCTGCTCTCACCCAGCTTGACACACTGAGCAACCGCCTCCTACTGTTCTCACTCAACATATTAAACTGAACAAGCACCTCTCCCTGCTCTAGCTTAGACTATCACACTGAACAAGCGCCTCCCTCTGCTCTCGCTCAGCCTATAACATTAAACAAGCACCTCTCCCTCACTTGCTCAGCCTATAAACACTGAATAAGCGCCTCTCCATGCTCTAACTCAGTCTATTACACTGAACAAGTGCCTCCCTCTGCTCTCACTTAGCCTATCACACTGAACAAGCACCTCCCCCTGCTCTCACTCAGCCGATCACACTGAACAAGCACCTCCCCTGCTCTCGCTCAGCCTATCACACTAAGCAAGCACCTCCCCCTGCTCTCACTCAGCCGATCACACTGAACAAGCACCTCCCCTGCTCTCGCTCAGCCTATCACACTGAGCAAGCACCTCCCTCTGCTTTCGCTCCACCTATCACACTGAACAAGCGCCTCCCTCTGCTCTCGCGCCGCCTATCACACTGAACAAGCGCCTCCCTCTGCTCTCACACAGCCTATCACACTGAGCAAGCACCTCCCTCTGCTCTCGCTCCGCCTCTTACACTGAACAAGCGCCTTCCTCTGCTCTCGCTTAGCCTATCATACTGAACAAGCGCCTCCCTCTGCTCTCACACAGCCTATCACACTGAGCAAGCACCTCCCTCTGCTCTCGCTCCGCCTCTTACACTGAACAAGCGCCTCCCTCTGCTCTTAGCCTATCACACTGAACAAGCGTCTCTCGCTGCTCTTCCTCAGCCTATTACACTGAAAAAGCACCTCCCCGCTCTTCCTCAGCCTATTACACTGAACAAGCCCATCCCCCCTGCTCTTGCTCAGCCTATTACACTGAAAGCGCCATCCACTGCTCTTAGCCTTTTACACTGAACAAGAGCCTCTCGCTGCTCTTGCTCAGCCTATCACACTGAACAAGCGGCTCCCCCTTCTCTTGCTCACCCTATTACACTGAACAAGTGCCTTCCCCTTCTCTCGTTCATCCTATTACACTGAGCAAGCACCCTCCCCTGCTCTTGCTCAGCCTATCACAATGAACAAGCTCCTCTCCTGATCTCGCTCATCCTATCATACTGAACAAGCACCTCCCCTGCTGTCAGTCAGCCTATAAAAATGAACACGTGCCTCCCGCTGTTCTTGCTCACCATATCACACTGAACAAGCACCTACACCTACTCTCGCTCAGCCTATCACACTGAACCAGTGCCCCTCTGCTCTTGCTCAGCCTATAATACTGAACAAATACATCCCCTCGGCTATCACCCAGCCTGTCACACTGATCAAGCGCCTCCTACTGTTCACACTCAACATATTAAACTGAACAAGCGCCTCTCCCTGCTCTAGCTTAGACTATCACACTGAACAAGCGCCTCTCTCTGGTCTCGCTCAGCCTATAACACTGAACAAGCACCTCCCCCTCACTTGCTCAGCCTATAAACACTGAATAAGCGCCTCCCCCTGCTCTCACTCAGCCTATAACACTGAACAAGCACCTCCCCCTCACTTGCTCAGCCTATAAACACTAAATAAGCGCCTCTCCATGCTCTAGCTCAGCCTATTACACTGAACAAGTGCCTCCCTCTGCTCTTGCTCAGCCTATCACACTGAACAAGCACCTCCCCCTGCTCTCACTCAGCCGATCACACTGAACAAGCGCCTCCCTCTGCTCTCACACAGCCTATCACACTGAGCAAGCACCTCCCTCTGCTTTCGCTCCACCTATCACACTGAACAAGCGCCTCCCTCTGCTCTCGTGCCGCCTATCACACTGAACAAGCGCCTCCCTCTGCTCTCACACAGCCTATCACACTGAGCAAGCACCTCCCTCTGCTCTCGCTCCGCCTCTTACACTGAACAAGCGCCTTCCTCTGCTCTCGCTTAGCCTATCATACTGAACAAGCGCCTCCCTCTGCTCTCACACAGCCTATCACACTGAGCAAGCATCTCCCTCTGCTCTCGCTCCACCTCTTACACTGAACAAGCGCCTCCCTCTGTTCTCGCTTAGCCAATCACACTGAACAAGCACCTCCCCTGCTCTCGCTCAGCCTATCACACTGAGCAAGCACCTCCCTCTGCTCTCTCTCCGCCTATCACACTGAACAAGCGCCTCCCTCTGCTCTCGCTCCGCCTGTCACACTGAACAAGCTCCTCCCTCTGCTCTCACACAGCCTATCACACTGAGCAAGCACCTCCCTCTGCTCTCGCTCCGCCTCTTACACTGAACAAGCGCCTCCCTCTGTTCTCGCTTAGCCTATCACAGTGAACAAGCACCTCCCCCTGCTCTCACTCAGCCGATCACACTGAACAAGCACCTCCCCTGCTCTCGCTCAGCCTATCACACTGAGCAAGCACCTCCCTCTGCTCTCTCTCCGCCTATCACACTGAACAAGCGCCTCCCTCTGCTCTCGCTCCGCCTATCACACTGAACAAGCGCCTCCCTCTGCTCTCGCTCAGCCTATAACATTAAACAAGCACCTCCCTCTGCTCTCGCTCCGCCTCTTACACTGAACAAGCGCCTTCCTCTGCTCTCGCTTAGCCTATCATACTGAACAAGCGCCTCCCTCTGCTCTCACACAGCCTATCACACTGAGCAAGCACCTCCCTCTGCCCTCGCTCCGCCTCTTACACTGAACAAGCGCCTCCCTCTGCTCTCGCTTAGCCTATCACACTGAACAAGCACCTCCCCCTGCTCTCATTCAGCCAATCACACTGAACAAGCACCTCCCCTGCTCTCGCTCAGCCTATCACACTGAGCAAGCACCTCCCTCTGCTCTCTCTCCGCCTATCACACTGAACAAGCGCCTCCCTCTGCTCTCGCTCCGCCTGTCACACTGAACAAGCTCCTCCCTCTGCTCTCACACAGCCTATTACACTGAGCAAGCACCTCCCTCTGCTCTCGCTCCGCCTCTTACACTGAACAAGCGCCTCCCTCTGTTCTTGCTTAGCCTATCACAGTGAACAAGCACCTCCCCCTGCTCTCACTCAGCCGATCACACTGAACAAGCACCTCCCCTGCTCTCGCTCAGCCTATCACACTGAGCAAGCACCTCCCTCTGCTCTCTCTCCGCCTATCACACTGAACAAGCGCCTCTCTCTGCTCTCGCTCCGCCTATCACACTGAACAAGCGCCTCCCTCTGCTCTCACACAGCCTATCACACTGAGCAAGCACCTCCCTCTGCTCTCGCTCCGCCTCTTACACTGAACAAGCGCCTTCCTCTGCTCTCGCTTAGCCTATCATACTGAACAAGCGCCTCCCTCTGCTCTCACACAGCCTATCACACTGAGCAAGCACATCCCTCTGCTCTCGCTCCGCCTCTTACACTGAACAAGCTCCTCCCTCTGTTCTCGCTTAGCCTATCACACTGAACAAGCACCTCCCCCTGCTCTCATTCAGCCAATCACACTGAACAAGCACCTCCCCTGCTCTCGCTCAGCCTATCACACTGAGCAAGCACCTCCCTCTGCTCTCTCTCCGCCTATCACACTGAACAAGCGCCTCCCTCTGCTCTCGCTCCGCCTGTCACACTGAACAAGCGCCTCCCTCTGCTCTCACACAGCCTATCACACTGAGCAAGCACCTCCCTCTGCTCTCGCTCCGCCTCTTACACTGAACAAGCGCCTCCCTCTGCTCTCGCTTAGCCTATCACACTGAACAAGCACCTCCCCCTGCTCTCATTCAGCCAATCACAATGAACAAGCACCTCCCCTGCTCTCGCTCAGCCTATCACACTGAGCAAGCACCTCCCTCTGCTCTCTCTCCGCCTATCACACTGAACAAGCGCCTCCCTCTGCTCTCGCTCCGCCTGTCACACTTAACAAGCTCCTCCCTCTGCTCTCACACAGCCTATCACACTGAGCAAGCACCTCCCTCTGCTCTCGCTCCGCCTCTTACACTGAACAAGCGCCTCCCTCTGTTCTCGCTTAGCCTATCACAGTGAACAAGCACCTCCCCCTGCTCTCACTCAGCCGATCACAGTGAACAAGCACCTCCCCTGCTCTCGCTCAGCCTATCACACTGAGCAAGCACCTCCCTCTGCTCTCTCTCCGCCTATCACACTGAACAAGCGCCTCTCTCTGCTCTCGCTCCGCCTATCACACTGAACAAGCGCCTCCCTCTGCTCTCACACAGCCTATCACACTGAGCAAGCACCTCCCTCTGCTCTCGCTCCGCCTCTTACACTGAACAAGCGCCTTCCTCTGCTCTCGCTTAGCCTATCATACTGAACAAGCGCCTCCCTCTGCTCTCACACAGCCTATCACACTGAGCAAGCACCTCCCTCTGCTCTCGCTCCGCCTCTTACACTGAACAAGCGCCTCCCTCTGTTCTCGCTTAGCCTATCACACTGAACAAGCACCTCCCCCTGCTCTCATTCAGCCAATCACACTGAACAAGCACCTCCCCTGCTCTCGCTCAGCCTATCACACTGAGCAAGCACCTCCCTCTGCTCTCTCTCCGCCTATCACACTGAACAAGCGCCTCCCTCTGCTCTCGCTCCGCCTCTCACACTGAACAAGCGCCTCCCTCTGCTCTCACACAGCCTATCACACTGAGCAAGCACCTCCCTCTGCTCTCGCTCCGCCTCTTACACTGAACAAGCGCCTCCCTCTGTTCTCGTTTAGCCTATCACAGTGAACAAGCACCTCCCCCTGCTCTCACTCAGCCGATCACACTGAACAAGCACCTCCCCTGCTCTCGCTCAGCCTATCACACTGAGCAAGCACCTCCCTCTGCTCTCTCTCCGCCTATCACACTGAACAAGCGCCTCTCTCTGCTCTCGCTCCGCCTATCACACTGAACAAGCGCCTCCCTCTGCTCTCACACAGCCTATCACACTGAGCAAGCACCTCCCTCTGCTCTCGCTCCGCCTCTTACACTGAACAAGCGCCTTCCTCTGCTCTCGCTTAGCCTATCATATTGAACAAGCGCCTCCCTCTGCTCTCACACAGCCTATCACACTGAGCAAGCACCTCCCTCTGCTCTCGCTCCGCCTCTTACACTGAACAAGCGCCTCCCTCTGTTCTCGCTTAGCCTATCACACTGAACAAGCACCTCCCCCTGCTCTCATTCAGCCAATCACACTGAACAAGCACCTCCCCTGCTCTCGCTCAGCCTATCACACTGAGCAAGCACCTCCCTCTGCTCTCTCTCCGCCTATCACACTGAACAAGCGCCTCCCTCTGCTCTCGCTCCGCCTGTCACACTGAACAAGCGCCTCCCTCTGCTCTCACACAGCCTATCACACTGAGCAAGCACCTCCCTCTGCTCTCGCTCCGCCTCTTACACTGAACAAGCGCCTCCCTCTGCTCTCACACAGCCTATCACACTGAGCAAGCACCTCCCTCTGCTCTCGCTCCGCCTCTTACACTGAACAAGCGCCTCCCTCTGTTCTCGTTTAGCCTATCACAGTGAACAAGCACCTCCCCCTGCTCTCACTCAGCCGATCACACTGAACAAGCACCTCCCCTGCTCTCGCTCAGCCTATCACACTGAGCAAGCACCTCCCTCTGCTCTCTCTCCGCCTATCACACTGAACAAGCGCCTCTCTCTGCTCTCGCTCCGCCTATCACACTGAACAAGCGCCTCCCTCTGCTCTCACACAGCCTATCACACTGAGCAAGCACCTCCCTCTGCTCTCGCTCCGCCTCTTACACTGAACAAGCGCCTTCCTCTGCTCTCGCTTAGCCTATCATATTGAACAAGCGCCTCCCTCTGCTCTCACACAGCCTATCACACTGAGCAAGCACCTCCCTCTGCTCTCGCTCCGCCTCTTACACTGAACAAGCGCCTCCCTCTGTTCTCGCTTAGCCTATCACACTGAACAAGCACCTCCCCCTGCTCTCATTCAGCCAATCACACTGAACAAGCACCTCCCCTGCTCTCGCTCAGCCTATCACACTGATCAAGCACCTCCCTCTGCTCTCTCTCCGCCTATCACACTGAACAAGCTCCTCCCTCTGCTCTCGCTCAGCCTGTCACACTGAACAAGCGCCTCCCTCTGCTCTCACACAGCCTATCACACTGAGCAAGCACCTCCCTCTGCTCTCGCTCCGCCTCTTACACTGAACAAGCGCCTCCCTCTGTTATCGCTTAGCCTATCACAGTGAACAAGCACCTCCCCCTGCTCTCACTCAGCCGATCACACTGAACAAGCACCTCCCCTGCTCTCGCTCAGCCTATCACACTGAGCAAGCACCTCCCTCTGCTCTCTCTCCGCCTATCACACTGAACAAGCGCCTCACTCTGCTCTCGCTCCGCCTATCACACTGAACAAGCGCCTCCCTCTGCTCTCACATAGCCTATCACACTGAGCAAGCACCTCCCTCTGCTCTCGCTCTGCCTCTTACACTGAACAAGCGCCTTCCTCTGCTCTCGCTTAGCCTATCATACTGAACAAGCGCCTCCCTCTGCTCTCACACAGCCTATCACACTGAGCAAGCACCTCCCTCTGCTCTCGCTCCGCCTCTTACACTGAACAAGCGCCTCCCTCTGCTCTCGCTTAGCCTATCACACTGAACAAGCACCTCCCCCTGCTCTCACTCAGCCAATCACACTGAACAAGCACCTCCCCTGCTCTCGCTCAGCCTATCACACTGAGCAAGCACCTCCCTCTGCTCTCTCTCCGACTATCACACTGAACAAGCGCCTCCCTCTGCTCTCGCTCCGCCTGTCACACTGAACAAGCGCCTCCCTCTGCTCTCACACAGCCTATCACACTGAGCAAGCACCTCCCTCTGCTCTCGCTCCGCCTCTTACACTGAACAAGCGCCTCCCTCTGTTCTCGCTTAGCCTATCACAGTGAACAAGCACCTCCCCCTGCTCTCACTCAGCCGATCACACTGAACAAGCACCTCCCCTGCTCTCGCTCAGCCTATCACACTGAGCAAGCACCTCCCTCTGCTCTCTCTCCGCCTATCACACTGAACAAGCGCCTCCCTCTGCTCTCGCTCCGCCTATCACACTGAACAAGCACCTCCAACTGCTCTTTCTCAGCCTATTACACTGAACAAGTACCTCCCCCTGCTCTCGCTTAGCCTATCATACTGAGCAAGCGCCCCCTGCTCTTGCTCAGCCTATTACAGTGAACAAGCACCTCCCCCTGCTCTTGCTCAGCCTATCCCACTAAGCAAGCACCTCCCTCTGCTCTTGCTCAGCCTATTACACTGAACAAGCCCTTCCCCCTGCTCTTGCTAAACCTATTACACTGAACAAGCGCCTCTTGCTGCTCTTGCTCTTACCCTATTACACTGAACAAGCCCCTCCCTCATGCTCTTGCTAAACCTTTTACACTGAAGAAGCGCCACCCACTACTCTTAGCCTATGACAAAGAACAAGCGCCTCTCGCTGCTCTTGCTCTTAGCCTATTAAACTGAATAAGCACCACCCACTGCTCTTAGCCTATCACACTGAACAAGCGTCTCTCGCTGCTCTTCCTCAGCCTATTAAACTGAAAAAGCACCTCCCCCGCTCTTCCTCAGCCTATTACACTGAACAAGCCCATCCCCCCTGCTCTTGCTCAGCCTATTACACTGAAAGCGCCACCCACTGCTCTTAGCCTTTTACACTGAACAAGAACCTCTCGCTGCTCTTGCTCAGCCTATCACACTGAACAAGCGGCTCCCCCTTCTCTTGCTCACCCTATTACACTGAACAAGTGCCTTCCCCTTCTCTCGTTCATCCTATTACACTGAGCAAGCACCCTCCCCTGCTCTTGCTCAGCCTATCACAATGAACAAGCTCCTCTCCTGATCTCGCTCATCCTATCATACTGAACAAGCACCTCCCCTGCTGTCAGTCAGCCTATAAAAATGAACACGTGCCTCCCGCTGTTCTTGCTCACCATATCACACTGAACAAGCACCTACACCTACTCTCGCTCAGCCTATCACACTGAACCAGTGCCCCTCTGCTCTTGCTCAGCCTATAATACTGAACAAACACCTCCCCCTGCTCTCACCCAGCCTGTCACACTGAACAGGCGCCTCCTACTGTTCTCACTCAACATATTAAACTGAACAAGCGCCTCTCCCTGCTCTAGCTTAGACTATCACACTGAACAAGCGCCTCTCTCTGGTCTCGCTCAGCCTATAACACTGAACAAGCACCTCCCCCTCACTTGCTCAGCCTATAAACACTAAATAAGCGCCTCTCCATGCTCTAGCTCAGCCTATTACACTGAACAAGTGCCTCCCTCTGCTCTTGCTCAGCCTATCACACTGAACAAGCACCCACTGCTCTTAGCCTTTTACACTGAACAAGAGCCTCTCGCTGATCTTGCTCAGCCTATCACACTGAAGATGTGCCTCCCCCTTCTCTCCCTCATCCTATTACACTGAGCAAGCGCCATCCCCTGCTCTTGCTCAGCCTATCACAATGAACAAGCTCCTCTCCTGCTGTCAGTCAGCCTATAAAAATTAACACGTGCCTCCCGCTGTTCTTACTCACCCTATCACACTGAACAAGCACCTACCCCTACTCTTGCTCAGCCTATCACACTGAACCAGTGCCCCTCTGCTCTTGCTCAGCCTATAATACTGAACAAACACCTCCCCCTGCTCTCACCCAGCCTGACACACTGAGCAACCGCCTCCTACTGTTCTCACTCAACATATTAAACTGAACAAGCGCCTCTCCCTGCTCTAGCTTAGACTATCACACTGAACAAGCGCCTCCCTCTGCTCTCGCTCAGCCTATAACATTAAACAAGCACCTCTCCCTCACCTGCTCAGCCTATAAACACTGAATAAGCGCCTCTCCATGCTCTAACTCAGTCTATTACACTGAACAAGTGCCTCCCTCTGCTCTCACTTAGCCTATCACACTGAACAAGCACCTCCCCCTGCTCTCACTCAGCCGATCACACTGAACAAGCACCTCCCCTGCTCTCGCTCAGCCTATCACACTAAGCAAGCACCTCCCCCTGCTCTCACTCAGCCGATCACACTGAACAAGCACCTCCCCTGCTCTCGCTCAGCCTATCACACTGAGCAAGCACCTCCCTCTGCTTTCGCTCCACCTATCACACTGAACAAGCGCCTCCCTCTGCTCTCGCGCCGCCTATCACACTGAACAAGCGCCTCCCTCTGCTCTCACACAGCCTATCACACTGAGCAAGCACCTCCCTCTGCTCTCGCTCTGCCTCTTACACTGAACAAGCGCCTTCCTCTGCTCTCGCTTAGCCTATCATACTGAACAAGCGCCTCCCTCTGCTCTCACACAGCCTATCACACTGAGCAAGCACCTCCCTCTGCTCTCGCTCCGCCTCTTACACTGAACAAGCGCCTCCCTCTGCTCTCTCTCCGCCTATCACACTGAACAAGCACCTCCCTCTGCTCTCGCTCCGCCTATCACACTGAACAAGCACCTCCAACTGCTCTTTCTCAGCCTATTACACTGAACAAGTACCTCCCCCTGCTCTCGCTTAGCCTATCATACTGAACAAGCGCCTCCCTCTGCTCTCGCTCCGCCTGTCACACTTAACAAGCTCCTCCCTCTGCTCTCACACAGCCTATCACACTGAGCAAGCACCTCCCTCTGCTCTCGCTCCGCCTCTTACACTGAACAAGCGCCTCCCTCTGTTCTCGCTTAGCCTATCACAGTGAACAAGCACCTCCCCCTGCTCTCACTCAGCCGATCACAGTGAACAAGCACCTCCCCTGCTCTCGCTCAGCCTATCACACTGAGCAAGCACCTCCCTCTGCTCTCTCTCCGCCTATCACACTGAACAAGCGCCTCTCTCTGCTCTCGCTCCGCCTATCACACTGAACAAGCGCCTCCCTCTGCTCTCACACAGCCTATCACACTGAGCAAGCACCTCCCTCTGCTCTCGCTCCGCCTCTTACACTGAACAAGCGCCTTCCTCTGCTCTCGCTTAGCCTATCATACTGAACAAGCGCCTCCCTCTGCTCTCACACAGCCTATCACACTGAGCAAGCACCTCCCTCTGCTCTCGCTCCGCCTCTTACACTGAACAAGCGCCTCCCTCTGTTCTCGCTTAGCCTATCACACTGAACAAGCACCTCCCCCTGCTCTCATTCAGCCAATCACACTGAACAAGCACCTCCCCTGCTCTCGCTCAGCCTATCACACTGAGCAAGCACCTCCCTCTGCTCTCTCTCCGCCTATCACACTGAACAAGCGCCTCCCTCTGCTCTCGCTCCGCCTGTCACACTGAACAAGCGCCTCCCTCTGCTCTCACACAGCCTATCACACTGAGCAAGCACCTCCCTCTGCTCTCGCTCCGCCTCTTACACTGAACAAGCGCCTCCCTCTGTTCTCGTTTAGCCTATCACAGTGAACAAGCACCTCCCCCTGCTCTCACTCAGCCGATCACACTGAACAAGCACCTCCCCTGCTCTCGCTCAGCCTATCACACTGAGCAAGCACCTCCCTCTGCTCTCTCTCCGCCTATCACACTGAACAAGCGCCTCTCTCTGCTCTCGCTCCGCCTATCACACTGAACAAGCGCCTCCCTCTGCTCTCACACAGCCTATCACACTGAGCAAGCACCTCCCTCTGCTCTCGCTCCGCCTCTTACACTGAACAAGCGCCTTCCTCTGCTCTCGCTTAGCCTATCATATTGAACAAGCGCCTCCCTCTGCTCTCACACAGCCTATCACACTGAGCAAGCACCTCCCTCTGCTCTCGCTCCGCCTCTTACACTGAACAAGCGCCTCCCTCTGTTCTCGCTTAGCCTATCACACTGAACAAGCACCTCCCCCTGCTCTCATTCAGCCAATCACACTGAACAAGCACCTCCCCTGCTCTCGCTCAGCCTATCACACTGAGCAAGCACCTCCCTCTGCTCTCTCTCCGCCTATCACACTGAACAAGCGCCTCCCTCTGCTCTCGCTCCGCCTGTCACACTGAACAAGCGCCTCCCTCTGCTCTCACACAGCCTATCACACTGAGCAAGCACCTCCCTCTGCTCTCGCTCCGCCTCTTACACTGAACAAGCGCCTCCCTCTGCTCTCACACAGCCTATCACACTGAGCAAGCACCTCCCTCTGCTCTCGCTCCGCCTCTTACACTGAACAAGCGCCTCCCTCTGTTCTCGTTTAGCCTATCACAGTGAACAAGCACCTCCCCCTGCTCTCACTCAGCCGATCACACTGAACAAGCACCTCCCCTGCTCTCGCTCAGCCTATCACACTGAGCAAGCACCTCCCTCTGCTCTCTCTCCGCCTATCACACTGAACAAGCGCCTCTCTCTGCTCTCGCTCCGCCTATCACACTGAACAAGCGCCTCCCTCTGCTCTCACACAGCCTATCACACTGAGCAAGCACCTCCCTCTGCTCTCGCTCCGCCTCTTACACTGAACAAGCGCCTTCCTCTGCTCTCGCTTAGCCTATCATATTGAACAAGCGCCTCCCTCTGCTCTCACACAGCCTATCACACTGAGCAAGCACCTCCCTCTGCTCTCGCTCAGCCTCTTACACTGAACAAGCGCCTCCCTCTGTTCTCGCTTAGCCTATCACACTGAACAAGCACCTCCCCCTGCTCTCATTCAGCCAATCACACTGAACAAGCACCTCCCCTGCTCTCGCTCAGCCTATCACACTGAGCAAGCACCTCCCTCTGCTCTCTCTCCGCCTATCACACTGAACAAGCGCCTCCCTCTGCTCTCGCTCAGCCTCTCACACTGAACAAGCTCCTCCCTCTGCTCTCACACAGCCTATCACACTGAGCAAGCACCTCCCTCTGCTCTCGCTCCGCCTCTTACACTGAACAAGCGCCTCCCTCTGTTATCGCTTAGCCTATCACAGTGAACAAGCACCTCCCCCTGCTCTCACTCAGCCGATCACACTGAACAAGCACCTCCCCTGCTCTCGCTCAGCCTATCACACTGAGCAAGCACCTCCCTCTGCTCTCTCTCCGCCTATCACACTGAACAAGCGCCTCTCTCTGCTCTCGCTCCGCCTATCACACTGAACAAGCGCCTCCCTCTGCTCTCACATAGCCTATCACACTGAGCAAGCACCTCCCTCTGCTCTCGCTCTGCCTCTTACACTGAACAAGCGCCTTCCTCTGCTCTCGCTTAGCCTATCATACTGAACAAGCGCCTCCCTCTGCTCTCACACAGCCTATCACACTGAGCAAGCACCTCCCTCTGCTCTCGCTCCGCCTCTTACACTGAACAAGCGCCTCCCTCTGCTCTCGCTTAGCCTATCACACTGAACAAGCACCTCCCCCTGCTCTCATTCAGCCAATCACACTGAACAAGCACCTCCCCTGCTCTCGCTCAGCCTATCACACTGAGCAAGCACCTCCCTCTGCTCTCTCTCCGCCTATCACACTGAACAAGCGCCTCCCTCTGCTCTCGCTCCGCCTGTCACACTGAACAAGCGCCTCCCTCTGCTCTCACACAGCCTATCACACTGAGCAAGCACCTCCCTCTGCTCTCGCTCCGCCTCTTACACTGAACAAGCGCCTTCCTCTGCTCTCGCTTAGCCTATCATACTGAACAAGCGCCTCCCTCTGCTCTCACACAGCCTATCACACTGAGCAAGCACCTCCCTCTGCTCTCGCTCCGCCTCTTACACTGAACAAGCGCCTCCCTCTGTTCTCGCTTAGCCTATCACACTGAACAAGCACCTCCCCCTGCTCTCATTCAGCCAATCACACTGAACAAGCACCTCCCCTGCTCTCGCTCAGCCTATCACACTGAGCAAGCACCTCCCTCTGCTCTCTCTCCGCCTATCACACTGAACAAGCGCCTCCCTCTGCTCTCGCTCCGCCTGTCACACTGAACAAGCGCCTCCCTCTGCTCTCACACAGCCTATCACACTGAGCAAGCACCTCCCTCTGCTCTCGCTCCGCCTCTTACACTGAACAAGCGCCTCCCTCTGTTCTCGTTTAGCCTATCACAGTGAACAAGCACCTCCCCCTGCTCTCACTCAGCCGATCACACTGAACAAGCACCTCCCCTGCTCTCGCTCAGCCTATCACACTGAGCAAGCACCTCCCTCTGCTCTCTCTCCGCCTATCACACTGAACAAGCGCCTCTCTCTGCTCTCGCTCAGCCTATCACACTGAACAAGCGCCTCCCTCTGCTCTCACACAGCCTATCACACTGAGCAAGCACCTCCCTCTGCTCTCGCTCCGCCTCTTACACTGAACAAGCGCCTTCCTCTGCTCTCGCTTAGCCTATCATATTGAACAAGCGCCTCCCTCTGCTCTCACACAGCCTATCACACTGAGCAAGCACCTCCCTCTGCTCTCGCTCCGCCTCTTACACTGAACAAGCGCCTCCCTCTGTTCTCGCTTAGCCTATCACACTGAACAAGCACCTCCCCCTGCTCTCATTCAGCCAATCACACTGAACAAGCACCTCCCCTGCTCTCGCTCAGCCTATCACACTGAGCAAGCACCTCCCTCTGCTCTCTCTCCGCCTATCACACTGAACAAGCGCCTCCCTCTGCTCTCGCTCCGCCTGTCACACTGAACAAGCGCCTCCCTCTGCTCTCTCTCAGCCTATCACACTGAGCAAGCACCTCCCTCTGCTCTCGCTCCGCCTCTTACACTGAACAAGCGCCTCCCTCTGCTCTCACACAGCCTATCACACTGAGCAAGCACCTCCCTCTGCTCTCGCTCCGCCTCTTACACTGAACAAGCGCCTCCCTCTGTTCTCGCTTAGCCTATCACAGTGAACAAGCACCTCCCCCTGCTCTCACTCAGCCGATCACACTGAACAAGCACCTCCCCTGCTCTCGCTCAGCCTATCACACTGAGCAAGCACCTCCCTCTGCTCTCTCTCCGCCTATCACACTGAACAAGCGCCTCCCTCTGCTCTCGCTCAGCCTATCACACTGAACAAGCGCCTCCCTCTGCTCTCACACAGCCTATCACACTGAGCAAGCACCTCCCTCTGCTCTCGCTCCGCCTCTTACACTGAACAAGCGCCTTCCTCTGCTCTCGCTTAGCCTATCACATTGAACAAGCGCCTCCCTCTGCTCTCACACAGCCTATCACACTGAGCAAGCACCTCCCTCTGCTCTCGCTCCGCCTCTTACACTGAACAAGCGCCTCCCTCTGTTCTCGCTTAGCCTATCACACTGAACAAGCACCTCCCCCTGCTCTCATTCAGCCAATCACACTGAACAAGCACCTCCCCTGCTCTCGCTCAGCCTATCACACTGAGCAAGCACCTCCCTCTGCTCTCTCTCCGCCTATCACACTGAACAAGCGCCTCCCTCTGCTCTCGCTCCGCCTATCACACTGAACAAGCGCCTCCCTCTGCTCTCACACAGCCTATCACACTGAGCAAGCACCTCCCTCTGCTCTCGCTCCGCCTCTTACACTGAACAAGCGCCTCCCTCTGTTATCGCTTAGCCTATCACAGTGAACAAGCACCTCCCCCTGCTCTCACTCAGCCGATCACACTGAACAAGCACCTCCCCTGCTCTCGCTCAGCCTATCACACTGAGCAAGCACCTCCCTCTGCTCTCTCTCCGCCTATCACACTGAACAAGCGCCTCTCTCTGCTCTCGCTCCGCCTATCACACTGAACAAGCGCCTCCCTCTGCTCTCACATAGCCTATCACACTGAGCAAGCACCTCCCTCTGCTCTCGCTCTGCCTCTTACACTGAACAAGCGCCTTCCTCTGCTCTCGCTTAGCCTATCATACTGAACAAGCGCCTCCCTCTGCTCTCACACAGCCTATCACACTGAGCAAGCACCTCCCTCTGCTCTCGCTCCGCCTCTTACACTGAACAAGCGCCTCCCTCTGCTCTCGCTTAGCCTATCACACTGAACAAGCACCTCCCCCTGCTCTCATTCAGCCAATCACACTGAACAAGCACCTCCCCTGCTCTCGCTCAGCCTATCACACTGAGCAAGCACCTCCCTCTGCTCTCTCTCCGCCTATCACACTGAACAAGCGCCTCCCTCTGCTCTCGCTCCGCCTGTCACACTGAACAAGCGCCTCCCTCTGCTCTCACACAGCCTATCACACTGAGCAAGCACCTCCCTCTGCTCTCGCTCCGCCTCTTACACTGAACAAGCGCCTCCCTCTGCTCTCGCTTAGCCTATCACAGTGAACAAGCACCTCCCCCTGCTCTCACTCAGCCGATCACACTGAACAAGCACCTCCCCTGCTCTCGCTCAGCCTATCACACTGAGCAAGCACCTCCCTCTGCTCTCTCTCCGCCTATCACACTGAACAAGCGCCTCCCTCTGCTCTCGCTCCGCCTATCACACTGAACAAGCACCTCCAACTGCTCTTTCTCAGCCTATTACACTGAACAAGTACCTCCCCCTGCTCTCGCTTAGCCTATCATACTGAGCAAGCGCCCCCTGCTCTTGCTCAGCCTATTACAGTGAACAAGCACCTCCCCCTGCTCTTGCTCAGCCTATCCCACTAAGCAAGCACCTCCCTCTGCTCTTGCTCAGCCTATTACACTGAACAAGCCCTTCCCCCTGCTCTTGCTAAACCTATTACACTGAACAAGCGCCTCTTGCTGCTCTTGCTCTTACCCTATTACACTGAACAAGCCCCTCCCTCATGCTCTTGCTAAACCTTTTACACTGAAGAAGCGCCACCCACTACTCTTAGCCTATGACAAAGAACAAGCGCCTCTCGCTGCTCTTGCTCTTAGCCTATTAAACTGAATAAGCACCACCCACTGCTCTTAGCCTATCACACTGAACAAGCGTCTCTCGCTGCTCTTCCTCAGCCTATTAAACTGAAAAAGCACCTCCCCCGCTCTTCCTCAGCCTATTACACTGAACAAGCCCATCCCCCCTGCTCTTGCTCAGCCTATTACACTGAAAGCGCCACCCACTGCTCTTAGCCTTTTACACTGAACAAGAACCTCTCGCTGCTCTTGCTCAGCCTATCACACTGAACAAGCGGCTCCCCCTTCTCTTGCTCACCCTATTACACTGAACAAGTGCCTTCCCCTTCTCTCGTTCATCCTATTACACTGAGCAAGCACCCTCCCCTGCTCTTGCTCAGCCTATCACAATGAACAAGCTCCTCTCCTGATCTCGCTCATCCTATCATACTGAACAAGCACCTCCCCTGCTGTCAGTCAGCCTATAAAAATGAACACGTGCCTCCCGCTGTTCTTGCTCACCATATCACACTGAACAAGCACCTACACCTACTCTCGCTCAGCCTATCACACTGAACCAGTGCCCCTCTGCTCTTGCTCAGCCTATAATACTGAACAAACACCTCCCCCTGCTCTCACCCAGCCTGTCACACTGAACAGGCGCCTCCTACTGTTCTCACTCAACATATTAAACTGAACAAGCGCCTCTCCCTGCTCTAGCTTAGACTATCACACTGAACAAGCGCCTCTCTCTGGTCTCGCTCAGCCTATAACACTGAACAAGCACCTCCCCCTCACTTGCTCAGCCTATAAACACTAAATAAGCGCCTCTCCATGCTCTAGCTCAGCCTATTACACTGAACAAGTGCCTCCCTCTGCTCTTGCTCAGCCTATCACACTGAACAAGCACCCACTGCTCTTAGCCTTTTACACTGAACAAGAGCCTCTCGCTGATCTTGCTCAGCCTATCACACTGAAGATGTGCCTCCCCCTTCTCTCCCTCATCCTATTACACTGAGCAAGCGCCATCCCCTGCTCTTGCTCAGCCTATCACAATGAACAAGCTCCTCTCCTGCTGTCAGTCAGCCTATAAAAATTAACACGTGCCTCCCGCTGTTCTTACTCACCCTATCACACTGAACAAGCACCTACCCCTACTCTTGCTCAGCCTATCACACTGAACCAGTGCCCCTCTGCTCTTGCTCAGCCTATAATACTGAACAAACACCTCCCCCTGCTCTCACCCAGCCTGACACACTGAGCAACCGCCTCCTACTGTTCTCACTCAACATATTAAACTGAACAAGCGCCTCTCCCTGCTCTAGCTTAGACTATCACACTGAACAAGCGCCTCCCTCTGCTCTCGCTCAGCCTATAACATTAAACAAGCACCTCTCCCTCACCTGCTCAGCCTATAAACACTGAATAAGCGCCTCTCCATGCTCTAACTCAGTCTATTACACTGAACAAGTGCCTCCCTCTGCTCTCACTTAGCCTATCACACTGAACAAGCACCTCCCCCTGCTCTCACTCAGCCGATCACACTGAACAAGCACCTCCCCTGCTCTCGCTCAGCCTATCACACTGAGCAAGCACCTCCCTCTGCTCTCACTCAGCCGATCACACTGAACAAGCACCTCCCCTGCTCTCGCTCAGCCTATCACACTGAGCAAGCACCTCCCTCTGCTTTCGCTCCACCTATCACACTGAACAAGCGCCTCCCTCTGCTCTCGCTCAGCCTATCACACTGAACAAGCGCCTCCCTCTGCTCTCACACAGCCTATCACACTGAGCAAGCACCTCCCTCTGCTCTCGCTCTGCCTCTTACACTGAACAAGCGCCTTCCTCTGCTCTCGCTTAGCCTATCATACTGAACAAGCGCCTCCCTCTGCTCTCACACAGCCTATCACACTGAGCAAGCACCTCCCTCTGCTCTCGCTCCGCCTCTTACACTGAACAAGCGCCTCCCTCTGCTCTCTCTCCGCCTATCACACTGAACAAGCACCTCCCTCTGCTCTCGCTCCGCCTATCACACTGAACAAGCACCTCCAACTGCTCTTTCTCAGCCTATTACACTGAACAAGTACCTCCCCCTGCTCTCGCTTAGCCTATCATACTGAGCAAGCGCCCCCTGCTCTTGCTCAGCCTATTACAGTGAACAAGCACCTCCCCCTGCTCTTGCTCAGCCTATCCCACTAAGCAAGCACCTCCCTCTGCTCTTGCTCAGCCTATTACACTGAACAAGCCCTTCCCCCTGCTCTTGCTAAACCTATTACACTGAACAAGCGCCTCTTGCTGCTCTTGCTCTTACCCTATTACACTGAACAAGCCCCTCCCTCATGCTCTTGCTAAACCTTTTACACTGAAGAAGCGCCACCCACTACTCTTAGCCTATGACAAAGAACAAGCGCCTCTCGCTGCTCTTGCTCTTAGCCTATTAAACTGAATAAGCACCACCCACTGCTCTTAGCCTATCACACTGAACAAGCGTCTCTCGCTGCTCTTCCTCAGCCAATTACACTGAAAAAGCACCTCCCCCGCTCTTCCTCAGCCTATTACACTGAACAAGCCCATCCCCCCTGCTCTTGCTCAGCCTATTACACTGAAAGCGCCACCCACTGCTCTTAGCCTTTTACACTGAACAAGAGCCTCTCGCTGCTCTTGCTCAGCCTATCACACTGAACAAGCGGCTCCCCCTTCTCTTGCTCACCCTATTACACTGAACAAGTGCCTTCCCCTTCTCTCGTTCATCCTATTACACTGAGCAAGCACCCTCCCCTGCTCTTGCTCAGCCTATCACAATGAACAAGCTCCTCTCCTGATCTCGCTCATCCTATCATACTGAACAAGCACCTCCCCTGCTGTCAGTCAGCCTATAAAAATGAACACGTGCCTCCCGCTGTTCTTGCTCACCATATCACACTGAACAAGCACCTACACCTACTCTCGCTCAGCCTATCACACTGAACCAGTGCCCCTCTGCTCTTGCTCAGCCTATAATACTGAACAAACACCTCCCCCTGCTCTCACCCAGCCTGTCACACTGAACAAGCGCCTCCTACTGTTCTCACTCAACATATTAAACTGAACAAGCGCCTCTCCCTGCTCTAGCTTAGACTATCACACTGAACAAGCGCCTCTCTCTGGTCTCGCTCAGCCTATAACACTGAACAAGCACCTCCCCCTCACTTGCTCAGCCTATAAACACTAAATAAGCGCCTCTCCATGCTCTAGCTCAGCCTATTACACTGAACAAGTGCCTCCCTCTGCTCTTGCTCAGCCTATCACACTGAACAAGCACCCACTGCTCTTAGCCTTTTACACTGAACAAGAGCCTCTCGCTGATCTTGCTCAGCCTATCACACTGAAGATGTGCCTCCCCCTTCTCTCCCTCATCCTATTACACTGAGCAAGTACCATCCCCTGCTCTTGCTCAGCCTATCACAATGAACAAGCTCCTCTCCTGCTGTCAGTCAGCCTATAAAAATTAACACGTGCCTCCCGCTGTTCTTACTCACCCTATCACACTGAACAAGCACCTACCCCTACTCTTGCTCAGCCTATCACACTGAACCAGTGCCCCTCTGCTCTTGCTCAGCCTATAATACTGAACAAACACCTCCCCTGCTCTCACCCAGCCTGACACACTGAGCAACCGCCTCCTACTGTTCTCACTCAACATATTAAACTGAACAAGCGCCTCTCCCTGCTCTAGCTTAGACTATCACACTGAACAAGCGCCTCTCTCTGGTCTCGCTCAGCCTATAACACTGAACAAGCACCTCCCCCTCACTTGCTAAGCCTATAAACACTGAATAAGCGCCTCCCCCTGCTCTCACTCAGCCTATAACACTGAACAAGCACCTCCCCCTCACTTGCTCAGCCTATAAACACTAAATAAGCGCCTCTCCATGCTCTAGCTCAGCCTATTACACTGAACAAGTGCCTCCCTCTGCTCTTGCTCAGCCTATCACACTGAACAAGCACCTCCCCCTGCTCTCACTCAGCCGATCACGCTGAACAAGCACCTCCCCTGCTCTCGCTCAGCCTATCACACTGAGCAAGCACCTCCCTCTGCTCTCGCTCCGCCTATCACACTGAACAAGCGCCTCCCTCTGCTCTCGCTCAGCCTATCACACTGAGCAAGCACCTCCCCCTGCTCTCGCTCCGCCTATCACACTGAACAAGCGCCTCGCTCTGCTCTCGCTCCGCCTATCACACTGAACAAGCGCCTCCCTCTGCTCTCGCTCAGCCTATCACACTGAGCAAGCACCTTCCCCTGCTCTCGCTCCGCCTATCACACTGAACAAGCGCCTTGCTCTGCTCTCGCTCCGCCTATCACACTGAACAAGCGCCTCCCTCTGCTCTCGCACAGCCTATCACACTGAGCAAGCACCTCCCTCTGCTCTTGCTCCGCCTCTTACACTGAACAAGCGCCTCCCCTGCTGTCAGTCCGCCTATAAAAATTAACACGTGCCTCCCGCTGTTCTTGCTCATCCTATCACACTGAACAAGCACCTACCCCTACTCTCGCTCAGCCTATCACACTGAACCAGTGCCCCTCTGCTCTTGCTCAGCCTATAATACTGAACAAACACCTCCCCCTGCTCTCACCCAGCCTGACACACTGAGCAACCGCCTCCTACTGTTCTCACTCAACATATTAAACTGAACAAGCGCCTCTCCCTGCTCTAGCTTAGACTATCACACTGAACAAGCATCTCCCTCTGCTCTCGCTCAGCCTATAACACTGAACAAGCACCTCCCCCTTACTTGCTCAGCCTATAAACACTGAATTAGCACCTCTCCATGCTCTAGCTCAGCCTATTACACTGAACAAGTGCCTCCCTCTGCTCTCACTTAGCCTATCACACTGAACAAGCACCTCCCCCTGCTCTCACTCAGCCGATCACACTGAACAAGCACCTCCCCCTGCTCTCACTCAGCCGATCACACAGAACAAGCACCTCCCCTGCTCTCGCTCAGCCTATCACACTGAGCAAGCACCTCCCTCTGCTCTAGCTCAGCCTATCACACTGAACAAGCGCCTCCCTCTGCTCTCACTCCGCCTATCACACTGAACAAGCACCTCCCTCTGCTCTCACACAGCCTATCACACTGAGCAAGCACCTCCCTCTGCTCTTGCTCCGCCTCTTACACTGAACAAGCGCCTTCCTCTGCTCTCACTTAGCCTATCACACTGAACAAGCACCTCCCCCTGCTCTCACTCAGCCGATCACACTGAACAAGCACCTCCCCCTGCTCTCACTCAGCCGATCACACTGAACAAGCACCTCCCCCTGCTCTCACTCAGCCGATCACACTGAACAAGCAACTCCCTCTGCTCTCGCTCAGCCTCTTACACTGAACAAGCCCCTCCCCCTGCTCTTGCTCAGCCTACTACACTGAAAAGCGCCACCCACTGCTCTTAGCCTTTTACACTGAACATGAGCCTCTCATTGCTCTTGCTCAGCCTATCAGACTGAACAAGTGGCTCCCCCTTCTCTTGATCACCCTATTACACTGAACAAGTGCCTCCCCCTTCTCTCGTTCACCCTATTACACTGAGCAAGTGCCATCCCCTGCTCTTGTTCAGCCTATCGCAATGAACAAGCTCCTCTCCTGATCTCACTCATCATATCCCACTGAACAAGCACCTACCCCTACTCTCGCTCAGCCTATCACACTGAACCAGTGCCCCTCTGCTCTTGCTCAGCCTATAATACTAAACAAACACCTCCCCCTGCTCTCACCCAGCCTGTCACACTGAGCAAGCGCCTCCTACTGTTCTCACTCAACATATTAAACTGAACAAGTGCCTCTTCCTGCTCTAGCTTAGACTATCACACTGAACAAGCGCCTCCCTCTGCTCTCGCTCAGCCTATAACACTGAACAAGCACCTCCCCCTCACTTGCTCAGCCTATAAACACTGAATAAGCGCCTCTCCATGCTCTAGCTCAGCAAATTACACTGAACAAGTGCCTCCCTCTGCTCTTGCTTAGCTTATCACACTGAACAAGCACCTCCCCCTGCTCTCACTCAGCCGATCACACTGAACAAGCACCTCCCCTGCTCTTGCTCAGCCTATCACACTGAACAAGCACCTCCCACTGCTCTCACTCAGCCAATCACACTGAACAAGCACCTCCCCTGCTCTCGCTCAGCCTATCACACTGAGCAAGCACCTCCCACTGCTCTCGCTCCGCCTATCACACTGAACAAGCACCTCCCACTGCTCTCATTCAGCCTATCACACTGAACAAGCACCTCCCTCTGCTCTCACTCAGCCGATCACACTGAACAAGCACCTCCCCTGCTCTCGCTCAGCCTATCACACTGAAGAAGCACCTCCCCCTGCTCTCGCTCCACCTATCACACTGAACAAGCGCCTCCCTCTGCTCTCGCTTAGCCTATCACACTGAACAAGCACCTCCCCCTGCTCTCACTCAGCCTATCACACTGAACAAGTGCCTCCCTCTGCTCTCGCTTAGCCTATCACACTGAACAAGCACCTCCCCTGCTGTCAGTCAGCCTAAAAAAATTAACACGTGCCTCCCACTGTTCTTGCTCACCCTATCACACTGAACAAGCACCTACCCCTACTCTCGCTCAACCTATTACACTGAACAAGTGCCCCTCTGCTCTTGCTCAGCCTATAATACTGAACAAACACCTCCCCCAGCTCTCACTCAGCCTGTCACACTGAACAAGCACCTCCCTCTGCTCTCGCTCAGCCTATAAAACTGAACAAGCACCTCCCCCTCACTTGCTCAGCCTATAAACACTGAACAAGCGCCTCTCCCTGCTCTCACTCAGCCTATCACACTGAACAAGCACCTCCCCTTGCTCTCGCTCAGTTGATCACACTGAACAAGCACCTCCCCTTGCTCTCGCTCAGCCTATCACACTGAGCAATCACCTCCCTCTGCTCTTGCTCCGCCTCTTACACTGAACAAGCGCCTTCCTCTGCTCTCACTTAGCCTATCACACTGAACAAGCACCTCCCCCTGCTCTCACTCAGCCGATCACACTGAACAAGCACCTCCCCCTGCTCTCACTCAGCCGATCACACTGAACAAGCACCTCCCCCTGCTCTCACTCAGCCGATCACACTGAACAAGCAACTCCCTCTGCTCTCGCTCAGCCTCTTACACTGAACAAGCCCCTCCCCCTGCTCTTGCTCAGCCTACTACACTGAAAAGCGCCACCCACTGCTCTTAGCCTTTTACACTGAACATGAGCCTCTCATTGCTCTTGCTCAGCCTATCAGACTGAACAAGTGGCTCCCCCTTCTCTTGATCACCCTATTACACTGAACAAGTGCCTCCCCCTTCTCTCGTTCACCCTATTACACTGAGCAAGTGCCATCCCCTGCTCTTGTTCAGCCTATCGCAATGAACAAGCTCCTCTCCTGATCTCACTCATCATATCCCACTGAACAAGCACCTACCCCTACTCTCGCTCAGCCTATCACACTGAACCAGTGCCCCTCTGCTCTTGCTCAGCCTATAATACTAAACAAACACCTCCCCCTGCTCTCACCCAGCCTGTCACACTGAGCAAGCGCCTCCTACTGTTCTCACTCAACATATTAAACTGAACAAGTGCCTCTTCCTGCTCTAGCTTAGACTATCACACTGAACAAGCGCCTCCCTCTGCTCTCGCTCAGCCTATAACACTGAACAAGCACCTCCCCCTCACTTGCTCAGCCTATAAACACTGAATAAGCGCCTCTCCATGCTCTAGCTCAGCAAATTACACTGAACAAGTGCCTCCCTCTGCTCTTGCTCAGCCTATCACACTGAGCAAGCACCTCCCACTGCTCTCGCTCCGCCTATCACACTGAACAAGCACCTCCCACTGCTCTCATTCAGCCTATCACACTGAACAAGCACCTCCCTCTGCTCTCACTCAGCCGATCACACTGAACAAGCACCTCCCCTGCTCTCGCTCAGCCTATCACACTGAAGAAGCACCTCCCGCTGCTCTCGCTCCACCTATCACACTGAACAAGCGCCTCCCTCTGCTCTCGCTTAGCCTATCACACTGAACAAGCACCTCCCCCTGCTCTCACTCAGCCTATCACACTGAACAAGTGCCTCCCTCTGCTCTCGCTTAGCCTATCACACTGAACAAGCACCTCCCCTGCTGTCAGTCAGCCTAAAAAAATTAACACGTGCCTCCCACTGTTCTTGCTCACCCTATCACACTGAACAAGCACCTACCCCTACTCTCGCTCAACCTATTACACTGAACAAGTGCCCCTCTGCTCTTGCTCAGCCTATAATACTGAACAAACACCTCCCCCAGCTCTCACTCAGCCTGTCACACTGAACAAGCACCTCCCTCTGCTCTCGCTCAGCCTATAAAACTGAACAAGCACCTCCCCCTCACTTGCTCAGCCTATAAACACTGAACAAGCGCCTCTCCCTGCTCTCACTCAGCCTATCACACTGAACAAGCACCTCCCCTTGCTCTCGCTCAGTTGATCACACTGAACAAGCACCTCCCCTTGCTCTCGCTCAGCCTATCACACTGAACAAGCACCTCCCCCTGCTCTTGCTCAGCCTATCACACTGATAAAATATACTGTTATATAATTAGTTTTTTAAATGGATTATTAAGATTTTTTTATTACATCTAATAATTATTAATTTTAATTATTTTTCATTATTTTAGATTTAATAAATTCATAACACAACCTAAGATAAGTCATGTCGGGTTAACGCACATGAAGAATTGGTATAGAAGTAAGCTCATTCTTCAGGCGTGCTAACCTGAAATGTGTTCTCTTAAGGTGCATTATGTATTTTTAAAATATAAAATATTAAAAAATATTAATAATTAATGTAAATAATTATTATAGATGTACTAAAAAATAATAATTCATCAATAGAATATATATATATATATATATATATATATATTTATATATATATATATATAACACAGTACCTATAATTAGTAATAATTATTAATATTTTTTTAATATTTAATATTTCCATAATTTACATAAAGCACCTTAAAACAAAAAATTCTTCATGTGCACTAACCCAACACTGTGTTAGACCATAGAAAAAAAAATCCTTTTTTTTTATTATTTTATTAAATATATATTTCTATTTATATGTGATAATTTATTACTCCACTTGTAATCTAAAAGTAAATTATAATGTTCTTTGAAATTATGTGCTCTGTTTGACTCATGAAAGAAAAAATGTGTGGTTATTCTTATTTTTAAACCAACAAAAAGTGCACTTCTGTACACAGCTGGTACATGGATTAGAAGCTCATTGGCTGAGAGGTTACACTCCCCAAAGTTCTGTTGGTGGAAAGTAGGGATGGGCTAATGTGGTGAACGTTTAATTTGGTAGAACAAAGAATTCTCTGGACATTCGTTTTGGACACTCGAATGTTGATTAGAACAAAAATCCACTAAAATTCAGTAATTGAATGTTAATTCCAATTTTCGAATGTTACTTTCATTTTTGAATGATCATAATTAGATCGAATATCCACATTCAAAATTTCGAAAGTTACATTCAATTTAACAGGTACTATTGAGAAATTCAAAAGATCAGGGAATTTAGTAAATTGACACATAATAGATACAAATATATTGATTAGAATTGTTCTATTTCAAATATTGAATAATTCAAATATTACATTTAAAGAGAGCGTTAGAAATATTTATTATATCTTAATTAGAGCACAGGTAAACTGATCAGCTGATGGGTGAACTGATTATTTCACCCAGAGGCATAACTAGAAACCACAGGGCCTGGGTGCAAGAGTCCAAGAAGGGCCCTCTCCACCCCCCCAAAAAAAAATTGAATTTGCATAATAACCAACAAATGCACAACAACACAATGCAATAGTACTTAGTCTAAACTCCAACTGAGTAATAACTTTATTTCTGACAAGTTTTAAAGTTATGTCTATTTCAACTCCCCTTCTATCATGTGACAGCCATCAGCCAATTACAAAAGGGTGCATATACGTATATGATGTCAGTTCTTACACATGTTCAGTAGAAGCAAGTGACATAAAAAGTATACATATAAACTGTGAACATTTTGTTAATGGATGTAAATAGTAAAGTTGTTTACAATTGCATGCGATTGTTCCTTTAATGTCCCCAAGTCAATTAAATGATTTTGTTATTGAGAGTGATAAGCAGTTTAGAAATGGACTGATTAATGATTTTAAAATATTATATTAGCTTAAAGCCTTTTATCTAATGAACTAGGGACCACTGCTTCCCTAGTTCAGAAGATAAAAGGCTTTAGGCTAATATAATATTTTAAAATGATTAACCAGTCCAATACATGTTTCTATATGCACAGTATATATCAGCAATTAAAGGGACAGTCAACCCAAAATTTGTCCTAAGTCAACCTATAAAGTTGCAAACGCTTATTATTTCCAACTATAGCCCAATGTTGTAACATACAGGTATACCCCGCTCATACAGCGGGTTAGGGACCGGAGCCCTGCTGTAAAGTGAAAACCGCCTTAAAGTGAAACAAGGCAGTTTTAGCTTTCTTTTCAGTGTTTAAAATCTTGAAAACATGTTTGAACTAACATATTTTAGGGGTGCAATAGTGCTACGTTTAGTTTAACACTAGCACAGCAAGTATTCAATTAGTATTCAATAAATACTGTACCTGTAAAATAGTGACAATTACTGTAGTAAAATTTGCCAGACTAAAGCACTGAGACACAGATTGCACTGCAATGCTGTTAACAGAGTGAACTAAGCATAACAAAATAGTGCCATTAACTTTTCTCGCAATCTCACGATGATTATAGCACTGTTTCAAAATCCTTGGAGGTTCAACTTCAGCTCCACAAAGCGCTGTATTAGCGAATCGCTGTAAACTGAAGCGCTGTAAAGTGAGGTATACCTGTATATTGTTTATAAGTAATAGGACTTTTTTTTGCAGCTCTGCCTGTTTAAAATGTCCGACTGCCCCCTCCCCTATTTCTTCACAAGCATCATCATGATGTGACTTTGATCGCAGTTACTCGATCATACACGTTCCTGTGTGGTTGACGCATGAGCAATGCGCCGATAAGACTAAAGGGGGATGTTTAAAAAAGGAACGCATATTGTATTTCAATGCACCTTGAATTAACTGGCGCTCCATCCTGGAGTAGGCGGTTTAACCACTTCGCTGTCCGACAACCAAGTGACAGTCTCAAAGTTATCTGCAAAACCTTCTCTACACTCAGTAAAAAGGAGGGATCAGTAAAACCTCCTCTACACTCGCACAATGCCCTGACAGGTCTATAAAGTGTCTATAAAGCATTTCACAGTTAGATGCCCGTATTCATGATGTTGATGACGTGGTCTTGGTAGTAATTTACGCGAAACATTTGAAGCTGGCTTGATTTGCCGATGGTTGTAGTCCCCATTATCTGTATTTGCGCAGTGTGCCAAGAGAAAAACCCAGAGGTGCAGACATTTCAGCATGCGACAGATCCATAGAAGTGTGTTCCAGATCAACTGGAGAAGAGCACCCCTAAACCCTATCAAAAGCCGTGAGCAGCATGTTGCTATCCTGTGTTTGTCAAACGTTTTGGGCCTTGGCTGCTGTAGATACCAAGCCCCCACTGGGAAACCTTTACGAGTCGCTGAACAAACTTTAAGGGAGTACCGTTTGGGGAACAAACACTCTGAACAGGAATAAGTACACAGAGGACTCTGAGCTTCATTTGACAAGCCATTTTTAATCTTTAGGACACAGCCACACAGGCAGATGAAGGAGGGGTAGGCGGGTGGCCGCGGGGGCAAGAAATTCTGGAAAAAAATAAATAATAAAAGTTGAAAAAAATTGTTGTCCTGAAGCTGGGTCCCCCCTGATCGCGACCGCTGCATCCCCGGTAGTTCCGTCCCTGATTCACCTGTGCTCTTGTTAAGATATAATGAATATGTGGCCTGTTAAGGGTCCTGAGGACTGGGTTTGGGAAACACTGCATTAAACCAATGTTAGAATGTTGTACAAAGCAAATATTTTAAAATTCATTTAATTTTTCGAATTTTCTAGTGGAAAATGACAGTTCCCCAAATGCATAATAACAATAAATATTATTTTTCAGCACAGGGACATCCATTTTTTTTAAAATGAAAAAGCTATAATCCATAAAGAATTTACCTTCTTTAGACAGAATAAAAAATTACTTAAAAGGACTTAAAATGTCCATTTAATTTAAACTATTTTCATGCATAAAAAAAATGACTGCATATGAGAGAGAACATTTCTTCTGTTATGTGTGATCAGTCCACGGGTCATCATTACTTCTGGGATATAACTCCTCCCCAACAGGAAATGCAAGAGGATTCACCCAGCAGAGCTGCATATAGCTCCTCCCCTCTACGTCACTCCCAGTCATTCTCTTACACCCAACGACTAGATAGGATGTGTGAGAGGACTATGGTGATTATACTTAGTTTTTATAACTTCAATCAAAAGTTTGTTATTTTACAATAGCACCGGAGCGTGTTATTGCCTCTCTGGCAGAGTTTGAAGAAGAATCTACCAGAGTTTTTTACTATGATTTTAGCCGGAGTAGTTAAGATCATATTGCTGTTTCTCGGCCATCTGAGGGAGGTAAAAGCTTCAGATCAGGGGACAGCGGGCAGATGAATCTGCATTGAGGTATGTAGCAGTTTTTATTTTCTGAATGGAATTGATGAGAAAATCCTGCCATACCGTTATAATAACATGTATGTATACTCTACACTTCAGTATTCTGGGGATGGTACTTCACTGGAATTACTCTGTAAAAAGTACATTAAACCTTTTAATAGGTATTTATTATGTTAAACATTTTTGCTGGAATGTAGAATCGTTTGCATTTTCTGAGGTACTGAGTGAATAAATGTTTGGGCATTATTTTTCCACTTGGCAGCTGCTTGTTTTAATTGTGACAGTTTCGTTTCTCTCTCACTGCTGTGTGTGAGGGGGAGGGGCCGTTTTTGGCGCTCTTTGCTACGCATCAAAAATTTCCAGTCAGTTACTCTTGTATTTCCTGCATGATCCGGTTCATATCTAACAGAACTCAGGGGTCTTCAAACTTCTTTGAAGGGAGGTAGATTCTCTCAGCAGAGCTGTGAGACTTATATATTGACTGTGATTAAAAACGTTGCTCTGTAATTTTTACGTTTCAAATTTAATTATTGTTACTTTACTAATGGGAAAACCTTTGCTAAAAGTTGTGTTGTTTTCAAGGATTGATGCTATAACAGTTTTTCAGTTCATTATTTCAACTGTCATTTAATCGTTTAGTGCTTCTTTGAGGCATAGTACGTTTTTGTTAAATAAGATTGTAACCAAGTTGCAAGTTTATTTGCTAGTGTGTTAAACATGTCTGATTCAGAGGAAGATACCTGTGTCATTTGTTCCAATGCCAAGGTGGAGCCCAATAGAAATTTATGTACTAACTGTATTGATGCTACTTTAAATAAAAGCCAATCTGTACAAATTGAACAAATTTCACCAAACAGCGAGGGGAGAGTTATGCCGACTAACTCGCCTCACGTGTCAGTACCTGCATCTCCCGCCCGGGAGGTGCGTGATATGGTGACGCCTAGTACATCTGGGCGACCATTACAGATAACATTACAAGATATGGCTACTGTTATGACTGAAGTTTTGGCTAAATTACCAGAACTAAGGGGCAAGCGTGATCACTCTGGGGTGAGAACAGAGTGCGCTGATAATACTAGAGCCATGTCGGATACTGCGTCACAGCTTGCAGAGCATGAGGACGGAGAGCTTCATTCTGTGGGTGACGGTTCTGATCCAAACAGATTGGATTCAGATATTTCAAATTTTAAATTTAAATTGGAGAACCTCCGTGTATTACTAGGGGAGGTTTTAGCGGCTCTTAATGATTGTAACACTGTTGCAATACCAGAGAAATTGTGTAGGTTGGATAAATACTTTGCGGTACCGGCGAGTACTGACGTTTTTCCTATACCTAAGAGACTAACTGAAATTGTTACTAAGGAGTGGGATAGACCCGGTGTGCCGTTCTCACCCCCTCCAATATTTAGAAAGATGTTTCCAATAGACGCCACCACACGGGACTTATGGCAAACGGTCCCCAAGGTGGAGGGAGCAGTTTCTACTTTAGCTAAGCGTACCACTATCCCGGTGGAGGATAGCTGTGCTTTTTCAGATCCAATGGATAAAAAATTAGAGGGTTACCTTAAGAAAATGTTTGTTCAACAAGGTTTTATATTACAACCCCTTGCATGCATCGCGCCGATTACGGCTGCGGCAGCATTTTGGATGGAGTCTCTGGAAGAGAACCTTAGTTCAGCTACGCTGGACGACATTACGGACAGGCTTAGAGTCCTTAAACTAGCTAATTCATTCATTTCGGAGGCCGTAGTACATTTAACCAAACTTACGGCTAAGAACTCAGGATTCGCCATTCAGGCACGTAGGGCGCTGTGGCTAAAATCCTGGTCAGCTGATGTAACTTCTAAGTCCAAATTACTTAATATACCTTTCAAAGGGCAAACTTTATTTGGGCCCGGTTTGAAAGAAATTATCGCTGACATTACAGGAGGTAAGGGCCACGCCCTGCCTCAAGACAAAGCCAAAGCTAAGACTAGACAGTCTAATTTTCGTCCCTTTCGGAATTTCAAAGCAGGAGCAGCACCAACTTCCACTGCTCCAAAACAGGAAGGAGCCGTTGCTCGTTACAGACAAGGCTGGAAACCTAACCAGTCCTGGAACAAGGGCAAGCAGGCCAGGAAACCTGCTGCTGCCCCTAAGACAACATGAATCGAGGGCCCCCGATCCGGGACCGGATCTAGTGGGGGGCAGACTCTCTCTCTTCGCCCAGGCTTGGGCAAGAGATGTTCAGGATCCCTGGGCGTTAGAGATCATATCTCAGGGATACCTTCTAGACTTCAAATTCTCTCCCCCAAGAGGGAGATTTCATCTGTCAAGGTTGTCAACAAACCAGATAAAGAAAGAAGCGTTTCTACGCTGTGTACAAGATCTGTTATTAATGGGAGTGATCCATCCGGTTCCGCGGTCGGAACAAGGACAAGGGTTTTACTCAAACCTGTTTGTGGTTCCCAAAAAAGAGGGAACTTTCAGGCCAATCTTGGATTTAAAGATCCTAAACAAATTCCTAAGAGTTCCATCGTTCAAAATGGAAACTATTCGGACAATCTTACCCATGATCCAAAAGGGTCAGTACATGACTACAGTGGATTTAAAGGATGCTTACCTTCACATACCGATTCATAAAGATCATTACCGGTATCTAAGGTTTGCCTTCTTAGACAGGCATTACCAGTTTGTAGCTCTTCCATTCGGATTGGCTACGGCTCCAAGAATCTTCACAAAGGTTCTGGGTGCCCTTCTGGCGGTACTAAGACCGCGAGGAATTTCGGTAGCTCCGTACCTAGACGACATTCTGATACAAGCTTCAAGCTTTCAAACTGCCAAATCTCATACAGAGTTAGTTCTGGCATTTCTAAGGTCGCATGGATGGAAAGTGAACGAAAAGAAGAGTTCTCTCTTTCCTCTCACAAGAGTCCCATTCTTGGGGACTCTGATAGATTCTGTAGAAATGAAGATTTATCTGACAGAAGACAGATTAACAAAGCTTCTAAATGCATGCCGTGTCCTTCATTCCATTCAACTCCCGTCAGTAGCTCAATGCATGGAGGTGATCGGCTTAATGGTAGCAGCAATGGACATAGTACCCTTTGCACGTCTACATCTCAGACCGCTGCAATTGTGCATGCTGAGTCAGTGGAATGGGGATTACTCAGACTTGTCCCCTACTCTGAATCTGGATCAAGAGACCAGAAACTCTCTTCTATGGTGGCTTTCTCGGCCACATCTGTCCAGGGGGATGCCATTCAGCAGGCCGGACTGGACAATTGTAACAACAGACGCCAGCCTACTAGGTTGGGGCGCTGTCTGGGATTCTCTGAAGGCTCAGGGACAATGGAATCAGGAGGAAAGTCTCCTACCAATAAACATTCTGGAATTGAGAGCAGTTCTCAATGCCCTTCTGGCTTGGCCCCAGTTAAGAACTCGGGGGTTCATCAGGTTTCAGTCGGACAACATCACGACTGTAGCTTACATCAACCATCAAGGAGGGACAAGAAGCTCCCTAGCAATGATGGAAGTATCAAAGATAATTCGCTGGGCAGAGTCTCACTCTTGCCACCTGTCAGCAATCCACATCCCGGGAGTGGAGAACTGGGAGGCGGATTTCTTGAGTCGCCGGACTTTTCATCCGGGGGAGTGGGAACTTCATCCGGAGGTCTTTGCCCAAATACTTCGACGTTGGGGCAAACCAGAGATAGATCTCATGGCGTCTCGCCAGAACGCCAAACTTCCTCGCTACGGGTCCAGATCCAGGGATCCGGGAGCGGTTCTGATAGATGCTTTGACAGCACCTTGGAACTTCGGGATGGCTTATGTGTTTCCACCCTTCCCGCTGCTTCCTCGATTGATTGCCAAAATCAAACAGGAGAGAGCATCAGTGATTCTAATAGCGCCTGCGTGGCCACGCAGGACTTGGTATGCAGATCTAGTGGACATGTCATCCTGTCCGCCTTGGTCTCTACCTCTAAGACAGGACCTTCTGATACAGGGTCCATTCAAACATCAAAATCTAACTTCTCTGAAGCTGACTGCTTGGAAATTGAACGCTTGATTTTATCAAAACGTGGTTTTTCTGAGTCGGTTATTGATACCCTGATACAGGCTAGGAAGCCTGTTACCAGAAGAATTTACCATAAGATATGGCGTAAATACCTATACTGGTGCGAATCCAAAGGTTACTCCTGGAGTAAGGTTAGGATTCCTAGGATATTGTCCTTTCTACAAGAAGGTTTAGAAAAGGGTTTATCGGCTAGTTCATTAAAGGGACAGATCTCAGCTCTGTCCATCTTGGTGCACAGGCGTCTATCAAAAAATCCAGACGTCCAGGCCTTTTGTCAGGCTTTAGCTAGAATCAAGCCTGTGTTTAAAACTGTTGCTCCGCCATGGAGTTAAAATCTTGTTCTTAACGTTCTACAAGGAGTTCCGTTTGAACCCCTTCATTCCATTGATATAAAGTTGTTATCTTGGAAAGTGTTATTTTTAATGGCTATTTCTTCGGCTCGGAGAGTCTCTGAGTTATCAGCTTTACATTGTGATTCTCCTTATTTGATTTTTCATTCAGATAAGGTAGTTCTGCGTACTAAACCTGGGTTCTTACCTAAGGTAGTCACTAACAGGAACATCAATCAAGAGATCGTGGTTCCTTCTCTGTGCCCGAATCCTTCTTCAAAGAAGGAACGTCTTCTACACAATCTAGATGTAGTTCGTGCCCTCAAGTTCTACTTGCAGGCAACTAAGGATTTTCGACAAACGTCTTCCCTGTTGTCGTGTACTCTGGTCAGAGGAGAGGTCATAAGGCTTCGGCTACCTCTCTCTCCTTCTGGCTTCGTAGCATAATTTGTTTAGCCTATGAGACTGCTGGACAGCAGCCTCCTGAAAGAATTACAGCTCATTCCACTAGAGCTGTGGCTTCCACTTGGGCCTTTAAGAATGAGGCCTCTGTTGAACAGATTTGCAAGGCTGCAACTTGGTCTTCGCTTCATACTTTTTCCAAATTTTACAAATTTGACACTTTTGCTTCTTCGGAGGCTATTTTTGGGAGAAAGGTTCTTCAGGCAGTGGTTCCTTCTGTATAATGAGCCTGCCTATCCCTCCCGTCATCCGTGTACTTTTGCTTTGGTATTGGTATCCCAGAAGTAATGATGACCCGTGGACTGATCACACATAACAGAAGAAAACATAATTTATGCTTACCTGATAAATTCCTTTCTTCTGTTGTGTGATCAGTCCACGGCCCGCCCTGTTTTTTTTAAGGCAGGTAGATATTTTTTAAATTATACTCCAGTCACCACTTCACCCTTGGTTTCTCCTTTCTCGTTGATTCTTGGTCGAATGACTGGGAGTGACGTAGAGGGGAGGAGCTATATGCAGCTCTGCTGGGTGAATCCTCTTGCATTTCCTGTTGGGGAGGAGTTATATCCCAGAAGTAATGATGACCCGTGGACTGATCACACAACAGAAGAAAGGAATTTATCAGGTAAGCATAAATTATGTTTTTTTTTTACTTTTACTGGGCTGTATAATTATAGATGTTTTTCATTTGGAATTTCCACAGCAAAGGGACAGTTTAAGAATGTTATCGAACAGGTTATAGGGCAGATGTCCGTGAGATAATATACAGAGAGGACATTTTTGTGTTTGTAACATTTACAAAACATGATTTAGCATTGTGTATTTGTATTCCGTGACTGGAATTAAAGGGACAGGAAAGTCCAAATTAAACTCTTATACTCAGACAAAAGCCTAGATTCAAAAAGCATCACCCTACGAAACGCATGTAGCTTTGCGACAATCAGGGTTGTTGTTTTTTTATCTTCTTCTTTTTCATATTCTAAAAGCAATTAAGTGAAAATTTGCAGCACAAAATTTGAACAAATGACATTGTGTTTTAAAAAAACTTGCAACGTTATATTTAAAAACTTTAATTAGAGGTTGCAGTGGGGAAATAATTTGGGATGATTTTATTTTTGGTTTGGGTTTCTTCTATACATTTTTATTTTCAGTATTTTTATTTTTTTATTTTATGGGACATGAAACCCATGTTTTTTCTTTGATCATTTAGAAAGTGTATGCAATTTTAAACAACTTTTCAATTTACGTCTATTATTATTATTATTATTATCAGGTATTTGTAGAGCGCCAACAGATTCTGCAACGCTATGAACATAGGTGGTATACAAGATAACATTTACAGGGGTCAAGTGGGTAGAGGGCCCTGCAGAGAGTTGCACTTATGAAGGTGGACTACAAACAGCTGAGCTCATAGCCTTACATGCTATGGGGTTTAAGGGGATAGCCGTGGAGATAGAAAGGTTAGTGTAGGTTGTATGCGTCCCGGAACAGTAGAGTCTTCAGGGAGCGCTTGAAGCTTTCAAAACTAGGGGAGAGTCTTGTGGAGTGAGGCAGAGAGTTAGTCTGGAAAAGTCTTGTAAATAGGAATGTGAGGAGGCAACAAGAGAGGAGGAGAGTAGGAGATTGTGGGCAGAACAAATGGGACGGGAGCAAGAGTATCTGGAGACAAGGTTTGAGATGTAGGGGGGAGCAATGCAGTTTAGGACTTTGTGTGTCAGAGTGAGAATTTTGTGTTTAATCCTGGAGGCAAGAGGAAGCCAGTGAAGGGATTGGCAGAGAGGTGCAGCAGATGAAGAGCGACTTGTAAGGAAGATGAGCCTGGCAGAGGCACTCATTATGGATTGTAAAGGAGCTAGGCGGCAGCTAGGGAGACCAGAGAGGATGGACTTGCAGTAGTCAAGGCGGGAAAGGATGAGAGAGTGGATTAAAATCTTAGTTGTGTCTTGTGTACAGAAATGTCTAATTTTAGAGATGTTTTTAAGGTGTAGCGGCAGGCTTTAGCCAAGGACTGAATGTGAGGAGTGAAAAATAGATCTGAGTCAAGTGTGACCCCAAGAAATCGGGCATGTGGGGTTGGAGTAATGATGGAGTTATCAACAGAGAAATAGGGGTGGAGATTTTGGAAGAAGGGGGGGGGGAATAAGGAGCTCAGTTTTGGAGAGATTTAGCTTGAGGTAGTGAGAGGACATCCAAGATGAGATATGAGAGAGACAGTTAGTGACATGGGTTAGCAAGGAAAGAGATAGTTCTGGTGCAGATTTGGGTGTCATCGGCATACAAATGATAATGAAACCCGTGGGACTTTATTAAGGAATCTAATGAGGATGTGTAGATTGAGAAGAGGAGGGGACCTAGGACAGAGCCTTGCAGTACCCCAACAGAAAGAGGTAACGGGGCAGAGGATGCGCCAGAGAGGGCCAGAGAAGGCTACACCAAATTTACGGTTAGACAGATAGGAAGAGAAGAGCTGTGTCGCAGATGCCGAAGGAATAGAGGGTTTGGAGCAAAAGAGGGTGGTCGACAGTATCAAAGGCTGCAGACAGATAAAAGAGGATAAGTAGAGAGAAGTGGCTTTTGGATTTTGCTTTAAGTAGGTTGTTGTTGACCTTAACAATTGCTGTCTCTGTGGAGTGTAGGGGGCGAAATCCAGATTGCAGTGGGTCAAGGAGGGAGTTTAATGTAAGGAAGTGGGATAGACGTGCATATACTAGCTTTTCAAGAAGCTTTAAAGCAAAAGGGAGTAGGGAAATAGGGCGGTAGTTGGATGGGTAGGTTGGATCAAGAGAAGGTTTTTTGAGGATAGGGGTGACCAGTGCATGTTTAAGAGATGAGGGAAACATACCAGTGCTGAGGGAGAGGTTGAAACTTGTGTGTGAATATAGGGGTAAGGGTATTAGAAAGGGAGGGGAATAGCTGTGAGGGGATGGGGTCGAGGGGACAGGTAGTGAGGTGAGAGGATAGTATAAGGGAAGAAACTTCTTCCTCTGTAACAGGGGCAAAAGAGCAAAATTTTTGGCTTTGTGGGTTTTGGATGATTGTGAGCTTTTGAGGGGTGGGAGACCGGTAGTATGTTGCGAGACGATTTCCTTTCTGATGGAGTCGATTTTGTTGTTGAAGTAGCTGAAAGAAGTTGTAGTGGGAGGTGGGGGTGGGCAGAGAATAGTATTGAATGTGGAGACAGACGTTTTGGGTTTGAAGAAAGAGTAGAGAAAAGTATTGTTGTTTATATAGATTAAGGGCAGAATAGTAAGAGTCCAAGATTAATTTATAGTGAAGAAAGTCAGCTAAACTCCGAGATTTCCTCCAGTGTCGCTCAGCAGTACGGGAACATCTGCGTAGGTACCAGAGGAGTATGCCGGAGGAGTATGCCAGGGCTGAGGATGAGTGTATGATTTCCGAGCTATGGAAAGTGGGGCCAGATTGTCAAGAACCGATGTAAGGGTGGAATTGTAGTGGCAGATAGATTCATTAGGGCAGGAAAAGGAGGGGATGGAAGAGAGGAGAGGTTTGAGAGAGCTAGCGAGCTGTTGCTGATCTAATGACTTGATTCTTCTGTGAAGTTTGGTGTGAGGGGTAGAAGGAGGGAGAGTTGTAGGGAGGGAAGTGATGTTACAAGTGAGGAGGTGATGGTCAGAAAGAGGAAAAGGAGAGTTAGTGAAGTATGAGAGTGCATCGATAGCTGAAAATCAGATCAAGGGAGTGACCATCTTTGTGAGTGGGAGAGTCAGTCCATTGTGACAGGCCAAAATAGGAAGTGAGTTGCAGAAGCTGTTTTGCAGAGGAAGCAGTGGGATTATCAACAGGGAGGTTGAAGTCGTCAAGAATGAGGGCGAGGGTATCTGAGGAGAGGAAATAAGGTAGCCAGGCGGCAAAGTGATCTATAAATAGAGTTGAGCAGCTAATTTGCTTCATTCTCTTCTTATCTGTTGTTGAAAAGCATATCTAAATAGGCTCAGTAGCTGCTGATTGGTGACTACACATTGATGCCTCATGTGATTGGCTCACCCATGTGCATTGCTATTTCTTCAACAGGATATCTGAAGATGATAAAGCAAATTAAATAATAAAAGTAAATAAAAAATTATATAATAAAAGTAAATAGGAAGTAAGTTTCAAATTGTATTCTCTATCTGAATCTGAATCAGCGGATCATGTCCGACAGACATCGATGAATGCCGACAGCATACACTGTCGGCATTTATCATTGCACAAGCAGTTCTTGTGAACTGCTTGTGCAATGCCGCCCCCTGCAGATTTGCTAGCAGTAGTTGTCAATGAGCCCGATCGTATGAGATCGGGCAGATTGATGTCCGCAGCCACAGAGCAGGCGGACCAGTGAAGGAGCAGCGGTCTTAAGACCGCTGCTTCATAACTGCTGTTTCCGGCAAGCCTGGAGGCTCGCGCGGAAACAGGGGCATCAGGGGCCATTCAGCCCTTGATAAATCGTCTCCTATGGGGCCTATCTATCAAGCTCCCAAAGGAGCTTGATGGCCCGTGTTTCTGGCGAGCCTTCAGACTCGCCAGAAACAGCAGTTATGAAGCAGCGGTCACAAAGACCGCTGCTCCATAACCCTGTCCGCCTGCTCTGAGCAGGTGGACAGACATCGCGGGAAATCAACCCGATCGAGTACGATTGGGTTGATTGACACCTCCCTGCTGGTGGCCCATTGGCCGCGAGTCTGCAGGGGGCGGCGTTGCACCAGCAGCCCTTGTGAGCTGCTGGTGCAATGCTGAATACGGAGAGAGCGTATTGCTCTCTGCATTCGGCGAGGTCTTGCGGACCTGATCCGCACTGTTGGATCAGGTCCGCAAGACCTTTGTTAAAGAGGGGCCCATGTCTCTAAAGTAGAAGGGGAACATTTGCGGGAAGAATGCAAGTGCGCTTGTAATCTTGCTCGCTTTTCCAAGCCAATATGGCTGCCCGAGGCACCACATATTACAAGCACAGAGACGAACCATGTATGTGACTGCATAGTTACAAAAACTGTGTCTGCAGCACCACATCATGGAGTTTTTTAATCAGATTTGCCTGAGTTGGTTAATTTTGAAATAGAGTTAGCGTGAACTTCACTGCCGGACTTCAAGAACCGCGAGCACCTATCTTGGGGTTAGACTTAGGCTTTTTTTTTTTTTTTTAGATTAGGGATTTAATGGGCAATTGTAAATAAAGCTGAATGCCCTTTTAATGGCAATGCCCATACAAAAGACCCTTTAGGGGCAATGGGTAGTTTAGGATTTTTTTAGAGTTTTTTTTTTGGGGGGGGGGGGTTGGTGGGTGTGGGGGGGGGTTACTGTTAGGGGGAACTTTAAATGTTAAAGAGCTGTTTAACTTAGGGCAATGCCCTACAAAAGGCCCTTTTAAGGGCTATTGACAGTTTAGTTTAGATTAGGGGTTGTTTTTATTTGGGGGGGGAATTTTTTATTTTCATAGGGATCAGGTTTAATTGTTTTATTTTTGATAATTTGGTTTATTATTTTCTGTAATTTTAGACTTTTTTTGTAATTTTAGATTAATTTAAATTTAGTTTTTTTATTTTTAATGTAATGTTAGGTTTTTATTTTTATTGTAATTTAGTATTTTTTTAATTTTAGGTAATTGGGGTTAATTTAGGGGGTGTTAGGTTAGGGGGCTTAGTAATTTAATTAGTTATTTGTTGTGGGGGAGTTTGCGGTTTAGGAGTTAATAGCTTAATTAGGTTAATTGCGTTTTGGGGGGTTGGCGGTTTAGGGGTTAATATACTTTTTTAGGTAGTTTGCTATGTGGGTGAATGGCGGATTAGGGGTTAATAGTTGAATTAGGCATATTGCGATGTGGGGGTTCGGCGAATTAGGGGTTAATATACTTTACTAGTTATTGCGGTGGGGGATTGCGGTTGACAGGTAGATATTGCGCATGCGTTAGGTGTTAGTTAATACTTTCAGGGAGTTACGGGAGTTACAGTGCTCACATTTTCAGTGTAAGGCTTGCTGCGCCTGCCTATGTGTGGCGAGGTAAAAATGGAGTAAAATATTTTTCCATTTTCGCTGTGCAAGTCCTTGCGCTAAATATATGTGATACTGATTTGCAACGCGGTTCTATGTTAGCTTATTGGAGCAAAGTTTAGGGGTGAAATATACGCGCCATATATGTGATAGCAAAACCGGACTAAACATTGGCATCACCGGCTTTTGCAGGCGACGCCGCATATGTAATCTCGCCCTATGGGGCATATGTATCAAGCTCCGAATTATGTATCAAACTTGATGCCCCGTGATGTATCAAGCTTGATGGCCCGTGTTTCTGGCGAGTCATCAGACTCGCCAGAAACAGCAGTTATGAAGCAGCGGTCACAAAGACCGCTGCTCCATAACTTGTCTGCCTGCTCTAAGCAGGCGGACAGACATCGCCAGAAATCAACCCGATTGAGTACGATCGGGTTGATTGACACCCCCCTGCTGGCGGCCCATTGGCCGCGAGTCTGCAGGGGGCGGCATTGCACCAGCAGCTCACAAGAGCTGCTGGTGCAATGCTGAATACAGCGAGCGTATTGCTCGCCGTATTCAGCGAGGTCTGGCGGACCTGATCCGCAGTGTCGGATCAGGTCCGCCAGACCTTGATAACTCTGGGCCTATGTGTTTGTTCTTTTCTTTCTTGATCCTCTTTTGTATTAGAGAAGTAAATTCAAAGGATAGATCACTATCTACCTGTTTCCAAGATCTTACAGTTCAGAAGAACAATCATATTCTCCAAGAAAATATATATAAAAATAAGTATCCCTTTTGCACTTTTGCCATGAGTGATTTATGTTTCTTATTTTATGGTTGTTAAGTGAATAAATATCCGCTTAAAACCTTTTGTAAACTACATAGAACCCCAGTCAAACTGGCTGAGTTGTCAGTGGTTACGTCAGTGGTGAACCTAAAAGGGGAGATCATGGGCTATATTCCCAAACCATAGCCTTGAATGTTTATTAGGCACTTAATAAATGAATAAAGAAATTGAATAAAATGTAAGGGTTGTAGTGGGAAGCATAAAAACAAAACTTGGCGCCAGCAGTTATAAGTAGGTTCAACTGCATGCAAAATACCAACCAGTCAGCACCTGCGCACAAACACCAGACGTGTGATTGTGGTGCTCATAAGATGTAATAAAAAGGCTAAGCCTATAGTAACTATTAACTACAATGTGTTATATTCATTGCAGAGAAATATAAAGCTCAGTACCCTTGAAATGATGAGTTTGTAAATGGGATTCAGGTGGTCCAACCTGCTATGCAGGTTTGAAAAAAATGCTGCTTGCTCATTACAAGCATTGGAGGTAACATAAGAATCTGGAACCAAAACAACTGCTATTTGTGTGTAAATGTTATCTGTAGTTGAATAAAAAACATCACTGTGTGTTACTGTCATTCATTTAACCACGAGTCAGAGAAGGCCAAGGTTAAGCGTTGACTATGTTTAGCGCATGTCGGATATGTGTAGCGCAGCTGGCGGCCTTGCAAACTGGTTGCTATTTACATTATGTTGTATAATGTGATACGTTTCCTGATAGCGGCAATGGTGTCCTTAGGAACGTCTTTGCTACCTGCACTATTTCTGGTGTGACGGTGTCCGGTTAGCATGCCCTGCCGCATCCCGCGCTGTTAGGTTTTAAATAGGTTGCTCTTCCTACACCATATTGCCCAAGTATTGTGTTCGGTATCCTGGGTGTGATTATTTTCTGCTAATTATCTTGTTGCTGACTATTGCTGTGTTTCTTGTTTGCTGCCTGCCTGCCCTCTCTTTCTGCCTACTGATTCGGTACCATTTCAGCTCTCCTGGTTTTAGACCCTCTGTTTAACCCTGACACTTCTTTGGGCTTGTGATTTTGTACTTCCCTCTGCTAAACCATTCTTCTTCTACCCTTGTACTGTACTTTTGTTGCCATATCCTGCCACTGGGTCTCAGTGTTATTGTTTTTGGCTTAGTGATTTCCTTTCCATCCTTCCCCCTGATGCTGGGATAAGAAGACTACTGGCCAGGCAATTGGTTCTACCGGGGGATTTTCTCTCTATCCTTAACACATTGTTTTATATATATATATATATATATATATATATATATATATATATATATATATATATATATATATATATATATATATATATATATATATATTGTGATATACTTTTAAGGTATATCACGCCCATTCTACACTTTACCCAATATAAGAGGTAATATGGTAGCTTAGCCTTGCCTGAAAATTGAAGTTGTTTGTAACTTTGTTTTCCTAGTGGCTTTTCACTTTAGTCTCAGGTCTCTGTTTATATATCTGGAGTTATTGCTCATTGCCTATTTCTCTACTTATTTCAAGTTGTCTTTGCATTAAGTGGATTTCCTGCACGTTACCTTTATTCAAAGGATTACCTTCTCAACCCGGTTTTTCATTCAAACCGCATATCACTACGCCCGCAGGATCTTCTTCCATCCTGTGATCGGAGGTCAGTCACACTCACACCGGACAGTAACAGGAGTTCACACCCGAAGCCTCAAGGATTCCTGATACACGATAAGTACTAAACCTCTGTGCATATTATTACATGCTTATCTGTCAGTTAAACTACTTACTAAAAGTTCATAACCGGAACGTTTAATACGACGATTCTCCTAAGGGGTTTGTTACTTAATCCTGTTTGTGTACTCGGCACCATTTTGCTAAAACTACCTGTATGTCAAACTATTACAGGGAAGCAAGTGTTGAATGTCTGAACTTTGTACATAATTCTTTTAGCGTGTATGTGTGAGTGTGTGAAGATTTCATATCACTGGATACTGTGACTTAATCCTGCACTAACCTCAACTAAAGGAATATATATATATCTGATACATCAGGAACTTTAAAACATCTTGGCTATCTTTATATAAACACATTTGTTGAATATAATATATATATATATTTCACTAATTGTGTTACCAGCATTAGAAGTAAATGACTCCCTATTAACTCTCTGTGTATCATAACACATTTGTTACACGGTTTGCATTAACCAAGAGCAACAAAATACTCTTAAATAATTAGATAAAAGGTATCATTTATAAAATAAGTAAAGATACCACATAATTTTCAGGCCACATATATATCTACTTACCTGAAAGTGAGTTTAACCATACAAGATGAACCCAGAAGAGATAAAGAATGAGTTCAGTAACATATATCAAAAATTAGACTACTTGCCCCGTGGCCTCACTGAAGTTCAGACGGAAACTATTGCTTTAAAAGGGATAATTAAAGAGTGTATGGCTCCTAAAGTACCTGAAATACCAGAACCACATATACAACACCCTTCACCATTTTCTGGTAAACGTACTGAATTCCGTGATTTCAAAAATGCATGCAATTTACTATTCTCATTACAACCACGTACATATCATTCAGAAAGAATCAAGGTCTGTACTGTGATATCATATTTACAGGGTGAACCCAGGTCATGGGCTAACAGATTTTTTGAGAACAATAACACCATACTAGATTCATTACAAGACTTTTTTAAAGCCATGTCTAATCTCTATGAGGATGTTAATACTGAGTTACATGCTGAGACAAAATTACGCAGGCTAAAACAAGGCAAACGTACTGTAGAAGAGTACACTACAGATTTTCAAATGTGGGCAACAGACTCACTTTGGAACGAGATTAGTTTAAAGAATCAGTATCGCCTTGGCCTATCAGAGGCTCTAAAAGATGAATTATCAAGATTAGAAATACCTGAAACTTTGCCAGCACTCATTAACTTAAGTACAACACTTGACAGAAGACTACGCGAAAGAAAGTCTGAAAGAGCATCACAAGAATATTCACTTAGACGTCCATATTTATCTGGATCAGAAAAGGTATCCGGTAACACCATTCCCATGGAGATCGGAGCCATTAGGGGACCTCTCACACAGGAGGAAAAAAATAGAAGAAGACTTGGCAATCTGTGTCTGTATTGTGGACATAAGGAACACACAGTGTCCACTTGTCCTCTGTTAGCCAAACAGATAAAGGGTAAGCCATCAGACCTAAATCACATATACAATATAGTGAAACTAAATCATTTGGCATTTTCTCTTTTCCTACAGTGGGATCAGAAACACATCCAGGTTGATGCTTTGATTGACTCAGGGGCTTCTGGGAACTACATTGATGCAATGTTTGTTAAGAACAATAAAATACTTTTTGTGTGTAAGCATAACCCTGTATTTGTTAAATTAATTGACGGGACATTGTTACAGAAAGGTCCTATAACACACCAAACTGTACCACTTTTAACTACTACATCCACAGGACATACAGAATATCTCACATATGATATCATACCCATATTGTTGCATCCAATTATTTTGGGTTACACTTGGTTAGCTACACACAATCCTTCCATAAATTGGACACTTAATGATGTCACACTGACATCTCCATACTGTGCAGACATGTTACCCACACTCTATTATATCACAAATTACACCAGGTATACCTGGGCCTTATCAGGATTTGGCGAAAGTTTTTGATCTAAAGGAAGCTGAGAGCCTCCCTCCACACAGAAGCTTTGACTGCCCAATAAATACTATACCAGGTGCACAAATTCCTCATGGGAAAATTTACCCTCTGTCCCAAAACGAGTTAATGTACTTAAGAACATATCTAGATGACAATTTAAAAAAAGGATTTATAACACACTCCACCTCACCAGCAGCAGCTGGAATGTTTTTGGTAAAAAATAAGGATGGGACATTACGCCCCATAATAGACTATAGAGCTCTAAATTCTGTCACAATAAAAAACAGATACCCACTACCCTTAATACCAGAGTTATTAGAACGATTATCTGGAGCCACAGTGTATAAAAAACTGGATTTGAAGGGAGCGTATAATCTGATACGCATTAAAAAGGGGGACGAATGGAAAACTGCTTTCAGGACTAGATACAGCCTATTTCAATATAATGTGATGCCATTCGGACTAACGAATGCACCAGCAAGTTTTCAGTTTTTCATTAATGAAATTTTTCACAATCTCATGGATACATGTGTCATAATTCATTTAGATGACATATTAATATATTCCAAAAACCAAGTAGAACATGAAAAGCACGTTCGTTGGGTGCTTACAAGGTTAAAGGAACATAAGTTATTTGCCAAATTGGAAAAATGTTGTTTCCATGTGGACGGAATTAAATTCTTGGGATATATCATAACCCCAAATAAGATCCAAATGGATCCAGAAAAAAACAACAGCCATATTTCAATGGCCCATACCTACTACCGTAAGAAAATTGCAAAGGTTCATTGGGTTCGCAAACTTTTATAGAAAGTTTATTCGAGATTTTTGCTCAATTATAAAACCATTAACACAACTTACAAGTGTTAAACATAAATTCAGCTGGACAGAGGATGCACAAAAAGCCTTTGATAGTTTAAAACACTATTTCACAACTGCACCTGTATTCTATCCCAAATTACAACCTCCAATTTATTTTGGAGGTAGATGCATCAAACACAGGAATTGGTGCTGTCCTTTCACAACATCATAAAGATACAAATGAATTACATCCTATAGAATTCTTCTCCAGAGTACTAACCCCAGCAGAAAAAAATTACAGTGTTGGGGACAAAGAATTATTAGCAATAAAATGTTCGCTAGAACATTGGAGACACCTTTTGGAGGGCTCCAATGAGAGATTCCTAATATACACTGATCACAAAAATTTGGAATACCTTAAGAAAAATAAAATTTTGACTTCACGACAAGTACGATGGTCTTTATTTATGGACCGATTCGATTTTTGTATAACTTACAAAGCTGGAACCCAGAACACAAAAGCAGATGCTCTATCCAGACTACATGAAATAGATTCTACTCAAGAATCTCAAGAATTTTTAATCCCCCCTGAAAAGTTCATTGGAAACCTCACATCCTTAGAAGAAGAAGTTTCAGAAGCTGTAAAAGATGAGGTTATTCATCCCAAGAACTGTACAAAAGATCCCATCACAGGATTACTATATCATAACAGAAAATTATACATCCCAGATAAAATAAGAAAGATTGTTCTATCTCATACCCATGACAGCACTATGTCAGGACATAGGGGCATCCAAAAAACAATTGAACTAACTAGAAGGAATGTCTGGTGGCCCCATCTGGAACAAACAGTATATGATTATGTTACCTCGTGTGATATCTGTGCACGGAATAAAGTGGAGCATAAAAAACCTATAGGATTGTTAACTCCGCTTCCAATTCCTGATAAGCCTTGGTCCACAATTTCTATGGATTTCATAGTGGATTTACCAAACTCACAACTGTTTAATACAATACTAGTTGTTATAGACCACCTAACTAGGCTAGCACATTTTATTCCATTAAAAGGACTCCCAACGGCAATGACTACAGCTAAGGCATTTTTAAGTTCTATAGTAAAATTACACAGACTTCTTACTGTTATTATCACCGACAGAGGAACTCAATTTACCTCCTCCTTTTGGAGATCCTTATGTAGATTACTGAAAGTTGATTCCAGGTATTCAACAGCGTTCCACCCACAAACAAATGGCTTGACAGAAAGACTAAACCAGACCCTAGAACAGTACTTAAGGTGCTTTATAACACATCTTCAAGATGACTGGATAACATACTTAGCAATGGCAGAGTTTTCATATAATAACTCCATATCTACATCCACTAAAATGACACCCTTTTATGCCACTTATGGTTATCACCCAAACACTCTATCTCTCACGAATATCAATGTCAACTCACCTAGCGCATCTGATTATGCTTCAAATTTACAACACACATTGAATATACTCAAAACACATCTCACAGAGGCTAAAAAACATCAAAAACAATACTATGATCACCATCACCGTCCAACTCCAAACTATAAAATTGGTGACCAGGTATTATTATCCTCAAAATATCTCAAGCTACCCTTACCAAGTAAAAAATTGGCTAACCAATTCATAGGACCATTTGTTATAAATAAAATCATAAATCCTATAGCAGTTAGGTTAGCCTTACCCAAGGACTATAAAATGTATCCAGTGTTTCATGTATCGTTGTTGAAACCATACACTTCAGATGTTCACAGACTAGATCAAGATAACCCACCACCATGCCTTGTTGATAACCAAGAAGAATTTGAGGTTCAATGTATATTGGATTCCAGAATCAACAGAAATTGGAATACTTGATCAAGTGGAAAGGCTATGGACCGGAGGAAAATTCTTAGCAGCTTCATACAGAGATACATGCCCACCGTTTGATCAGGTCTTTGCATCGTAGATACCCACATAAGCCAAATCTGTGTACCCCTGGGGTGCGTCCTTGAGGTGGGGGATATGTGATATACCTTTAAGGTATATCACGCCCATTCTACACTTTACCCAATATAAGAGGTAATATGGTAGCTTAGCCTTGCCTGAAAATTGAAGTTGTTTGTAACTTTGTTTGCCTAGTGGCTTTTCACTTTAGTCTCAGGTCTCTGTTAATATATCTGGAGTTATTGCTCATTGCCTATTTCTCTACTTATTTCAAGTTGTCTTTGCATTAAGTGGATTTCCTGCATGTTACCTTTATTCAAAGGATTACCTTCTCAACCCGGTTTTTCATTCAAACCGCATATCACTACGCCCGCCGGATCTTCTTCCATCCTGTGATCGGAGGTCAGTCACACTCACACCGGACAGTAACAGGAGTTCACACCGGAAGCCTCAAGGATTCCTGATACACGATAAGTACTAAACCTCTGTGCATATTATTACATGCTTATCTGTCAGTTAAACTACTTACTAAAAGTTCAGAACTGGAACGTTTAATACAACGATTCTCCTAAGGGGTTTGTTACTTAATCCTGTTTGTGTACTCGGCACCATTTTGCTAAAACTACCTGTATGTCAAACTATTACAGGGAAGCAAGTGTTGAATGTCTGAACTTTGTACATAATTCTTTTAGCGTGTATGTGTGTATGTGTGAGTGTGTGAAGATTTCATATCACTGGATACTGTGACTTAATCCTACACTAACCTCAACTAAAGGAATTTATATATATATCTGATAAATCAGGAACTGTAAAACATCTTGACTATCTTTATATAAACACATTTGTTGAATATAATATATATATATATTTCACTAATTGTGTTACCAGCATTAGAAGTAAATGACTCCCTATTAACTCTCTGTGTATCACAACACATTTGTTACACGGTTTGCATTAACCAAGAGCAACAAAATACTCTTAAATAATTAGATTAAAGGTTATATATATATATAAAAAGTATATCAAAAAAGAAACAGAGAGGGCTGAACATTTCATAGTGGAGGAAATCAAAAATAATCCATGATACAGAAGCAAATACAGTTTATCCAAGACAAAAGTTGGCCAGATCTTTAATCTCTGGTTGTTAAAACCTTATTATAGGATAATACTGTAATCCAACAGAGTACTTAGACCCTTTGGTGCCAAAGTATCCAACCTCTGTACCCAGTGTGTTTCCATCTATAGGAGTTTCTTACCCCTATCCCCTCCACGTTTCACATAATCAATTAACAGGGCCCACATTCTGGCAACATTGTGTCCTTTATGTGCAAAACCGGTTCTTCAGAGTTGCCACTTTTAATGGATTCCCTGATTGCAAACCAATGATTTGCCATTCTCTCCCAAAAAGAGCTTATAGTTTTCCTAACATACATCAAAGAGCAAGGACATGTCAATAGGTAGATCACATGATCATTAGTACTTGTAAGATAATAATTGATCTTAAATTTCCTTCCTTGATGAGGATGATGGAAGTATGATCCAGTTAACATGCTGTTGCATGCAGTACATTCACCAAATTTGTAGCATCCCAGCTTTTTATGTTGGTAGCATCTTAATGAGTAATTGTAGACCAATAAATCCCTAAGGTTGGTAGCATGCTTATATATCACACTTGGTGGTTCCATATTCATAAATGAGAGCATCCTATCAGTTTTAACAATATCCCAGTGCCTATTAAATGAGTCCTGTACCATGTGATATAAAGGTGTATAAGTAATAATCAAATTTAATCTATTTGACTGGTCCATCTTTTTCACACCACTGGACTTGGTAAGTAAATATAATTGGTTTTTATCTTTGAATTTTTTTAGGGCTTCATTAACATCTTTTTTACGGTAGACATGTGTCAGTAATTTCTGTCTCATTTCATCCAACTGTATTGACATGATAGAATGGTCATAATAATTACAGATGACCCTGGTGAGCTGTGAGGTTACTCCTCTTTTGGTGTTAGGGAGAAAGCTGCTAGCTAATAGCAAAGAAATACAATCTGTATGTTTGGTATATAGTGATGTTTATATTTTCCATTTTCCTCAAACTTAAAAATGTTAAAATCCAAAAGATTAGTAACTAACTCATTGATTGATTGTTGACCAACAACACATCATCAATATACCTAATGTAGTATTTTATATCTACTTGCATATGAGGTTGCATGATGTTCTGTTCATACCACAGCATATAGAGATTGGCATATATGAAAGCCATATTAGAACCCATTGCATTTTTTGTGAGCTGTAAATATTAATCATTTTCAAATTTAAAGTATTTTTTCTCTAAACAAAATTCCAACAGCTCCTATTGCGTCTGCCAAAGATTCATTGAGTACTGCAATATCCAACTAGCTATGAGCTAGTTAATTTGCCTAAGTAAAATTTGTAAAGTGTTGCTGAGTGTTTTAACAGCATTAATTTAAAGTTGTAGTAACTTAGCAGTGCTATAGCTCTAAATTTGTAACAATGCTGTCACAAATTTAAAGCAGACAATTGTAACTAAACTAATATACTCTCTTATGGGAGGAAAAGGGAAACGCACAGTTTAACCTCCAAGAAATATGTATTAGAAATATAAGTAGGAAAAACTTATCAGCTGTTTAGATTTATAAAAATAACTAGTAGCGCTTTTGTTTAAAATGGAGTCTTGGAAACTGTAGTGATAGTATCAAGTAGAAATACCAGGCAGAGAACATGGTTTGAGCATTCAGACAACTATATGAGAATGATAGAACTAGTCTTACCGGTACTGGTCAAGTGAGCAGCAGCTGTTGAATCTGTGAGAAGCAGATGGACTTGGTGAGAAACCAAACAGACAGATGAAAATTGGCGTGATGCCAGATAGCATGGCTTTAATCCGGGTACAAGGAAAGGAGCCTACTTACACAATGAGACGGAAGCAGCACAAATATATAGAAGTAGATAGAACTCTCCAAGGTCAAAAACGATCAAAAGTATGAGGAATAGTCACACCAGTAAGGGTGTAACTTGAGGCCAAGAGCTGCTGGGGCAATGCTGAATACGGAGAGCATTCAGCGAGGTCTGTCGGACCTGATCCACACTGTCGGATCAGATCCGACAGACCTTTGTTAAATAGGCCTCTAAAACACAATCTAAAATAATTATATTGATTAAAAATTATTTTTGTTGTTTTGAGGTATTTGATTGGAATGTGTGTGTATGTATGTAAACAGTCTTGGCCAAAAATATTGGCACCACTGCATTTCTGTCAGATAATGCACCAATTCACCCAGAAAATTGTTGCAATTAGAAATGTTTAGGCATTCTCATTTCACATTCTTTTGTTTGTATTTATATAACACATAAAAGTGGAGAAAAAAAAATTAAAATCTCACACATTCCACACAAAACTCCAAAATAGACTGGACGAAATTATTGGCACCCTCAATTTAATATTTGTTAGCACACCCCTTGGAATAAATAACTGAAATCAAGTTTTGGACCACTCTTCTTTTGCCAACTGCTCCAGGACTCTCAGATTGGAAGGTTTCCTTTTCCCAACTGCTGTTTTGAGATCTCTCTGTCAGGGTGCCAGGAATCAGACTGAGACAAGAAGTGCAAAAATAAACACACCTTTATTAATAGCAAAAAAATAATAAAAAGTCCACAAGTCAAATAACAAGCCAGGAGTCAAAACCAGAGTTGGTAGTCAGACGAGCCGAGTCAGGAGCCAAAGCGAATAGTCAGACGAGCCGCTATCAGGAACAAGGAAAACAGCAGAGTCAGGAACAAGAGAGGGATCAGGAACCAGGAAGGACGTCAGGCAGCCAGGTAATACACAGGAACTCTCACAAACAGGTCTGAGACAAAGGCAAAGGCAAAGCATACTGAACAGAGGCCCTTTAAATAATAAGTGATGACATCACAATTCTGAGACTGCATCCTGTCTCACACGGATGATGCACACCAGTCTGGCCATAAAAGGAAGTGCAGGAAATGATCAGCATACCCTACAATGCACCAGAGTCAGCAAGAGAGGTAAGTAAAATGGCTGCCAGTAGCACATGGCAAATAAACAGGGAAAAAACCCAGACAGTACCCTCCCCTCAACGACCCCTCCTCCGCGGGAGAACAAAAGGCTTATTGGGGAAACGGGCATGGGAGACACGGAGGAGGGTGGGAGCATGAACATCAGAGGAGGGAACCCAAGAACGCTCCTATGGACCGTAGCCCCTCCAGTGAACCAAATACTGTACACGGCCCCTTGACATACGAGAGTCAATAATGCTGCTGACCTCATACTGCTCATGGTTGTCAACAAAGATAAGACGGGGATGAGGCAACACAGTGGTAAACCGATTACAAACCAATGGTTTCAAGAGGGAGACATGAAAAACATTAGAGATGCGCATAGCAGGAGGACGGTCAAGAGCGTAGGCCACAGGATTAACCTGTCGGAGTATTCGAAAAGGACCAACATAACGGGGAGCCAATTTATTGGAAGGCACACGAATGTTCAAGTTGTTGAAGGACAGCCAAACTCTCTCACCAACCTGGTAGGAAGGTGCGGGCAGACGCCTACGATCAGCCTGGAACTTTTGGCGCTTTATAGAACGATGAAGGCAATCCTGAATCTGCACCCACGTGGAACAGAGTTGCCAGAGATGCTCCTCCAAAGCCGGAATATCCTGAGACATGAATGAATTGGGCAACAAGGATGGTTGAAACCCATAATTCGCCATGAACGGGGATAACTTGGAGGAAGCATTAATAGCACTATAACGAGCAAACTCTGCCCAAGGTAACAGTTCAGACCAATTATTGTGGTGATCTGAGACATAGCAATGGAGGAACTGTTCCAGATCTTGATTAGACCGTTCTGCAGCCCCATTGGATTGAGGGTGATACGCCGAGGAGAAGGAAAGCTGGATCCCCATTTGAGCACAAAAGGAAAGCCAAAATTTGGAGACAAACTGGCTACCCTGGTCTGACACTATCTCCTTAGGTAACCCATGTAAATGAAAGACCTCCCGGGCAAAAATTGAAGCAAGCTCCTGAGCAGTAGGCAGCTTAATCAAGGGAATGCAATGTGACATTTTAGAAAAACGGTCAACCACCATAAGGATATCAGTATTGCCATTGGAAACATGGAGCTCGACAATGAAGTCCATGGAAAGATGTGTGCAAAAGTTTAGTTTGAAGATTCTCAGGAACAAAACACTTACCGCTAGGTTTCTCAGGAGGTGCATTGGTTTGTGCAGCCAGGATCTCCTCCCCCAAGGGAGAAGTCAAATTAGTACGTATGGTAGCCAACATATGGTCAGGAGTAATAACAGGAGTAGGTACAGACTCCTCCTTGGACAGAAGCGAAAATTGTCGAGAGAGGGCATCAGCCTTAACATTCTTACTACCAGGCAGGTAGGAAACCACATAATTAAAATGAAACTAAAATAGCGCCCATCTGGCCTGTCGGGGAAACAAACGTTTTGCTTCAGATAGATAAGTTAAATTCTAGTGGTCAGTAAGAATGAGCACTGGCATGTTAGTACCCTCGAGAAGATGCCTCCATTCCTTGAGTGCCAAAATTATGGCCAGTAATTCCCGGTCGCCAATTTCATAATTGCACTCCGCTGGAGACAATTTCTTAGAGAAGAAACCACACGGATGCAAGGAACTGTTAGGCGTAGGACGTTGAGACAAGAGGGCACCTACTCCAGTCTCAGATGCATCGACCTCAAGAACGAAAGGCAGGACAGGGTTAGGATGAGCCAGAACTGGAGCGGCAGCAAAGGCAGTCTTAAGACTATCAAAGGCCTTAATGGCAGTAGGTGACCAATGGAGTGGATCATTCTTTTTACGGGTCATGTCTGTGATAGGTTTGACAAAGGAAGAAAAGTTTTTAATAAACTTCCTATAGTAATTGGCGAACCCCAAAAAACGTTGAATAGACCAAAGACCAACTGGGCGAGGCCACTGCAGAACTGCAGATAACTTGTCAGGATCCATGGAGAACCCTGCAACGGAGATAACATAACCTAGGAACGTTACTTGAGTCTGATGGAACTCACAAAACAGGCCGTTCTCACGTTGTCTCTGAAGAACCCGTATAACATCAGAATGATGAGCCTCAAGTGTGGGTGTGTGTATGAGGATGTCGTCTAAGTACACCACAACACACTGTTGCAACATATCTCGTAGGACATCATTAATAAATTCCTGAAAAACAGCAGGAGCATTACATAGGCCATAGGGCATTACAAGATACTCATAATGCCCACTCCTGGTGTTAAATGCTGTTTTCCATTCATGACCCTCCTCAGGGCCGCCACCAGAAATTTTGGGGCCCCTGACTTAACCATTGATCAGACCCCCCCACCCTCCTTTGACATGTGCAATTTTTGACCAAGCGACTAAAACGTATATGCACTTTATTCTTAAGTGTCTATTTAAACTTGGAAATGTTGTAAAGGTAGTAACATACAAACACACAGACACACTCATACACTGAAACACACACACACACACTCACACATAAGGATTCACATATAGACACTCTAGCAGACACGCAAAGAAACACACTCAGACACAGACACCCAAACAGACACTCAGCACTTGTTTACATTGACCTGACAAGTAATGAGGTAAACTACAGTTTTGTAAAAAAAAGGAGATTTAGAAAACAAAATATGGAGTTCTGATTATCTTTTTGTAAAGGAAAATGCCAACTAAATTATGACAACAGCATGCAGTGGCTGAAAGGAAGGGCCCTGAACTGCCTAAAAAATAATTTAAAGGTTAAATGGTAGATTGGTGACATCAAGGAAAGTTCTCATTAGTCTCCAAGTCTGTAGAAAGATGTGAATAATCAGTAGAAAGGTCAAAATGTCCTAAAAAGGAACAGACAATGGACACACACACACAAACTCAAACTTGTACATACACCCAAGGAAACACCGACAGAGACAGCCTCAGAAAACACACAAAAACATACACACACAGAAACACCCACAGAAAACAAACAAAGACATACACACACACACAGAGACAACCACATAAAACACAGAATGACATACATACACACACCCTCACTGAGACATCCACATAAAACACACAAAGACATACACACACCCTTACAGAGACGCCCACAGAAAACACACACCCTCAGAGATATCCACAGAAAACACAGACATACACACCCACCCTCACAGAAGATTCCTGAGAAAATACACAAAGACTAACATACACACACCCTCACAGAGACAACCATAGAAAAAACTCAAAGACATATGCACACAAACTCACAGACATCCACAGAAAATGCACAAAGACATACACACCCACCCTCACAGAGAGACCAACAGAAAAGAATACATACACACTCATAGAGACACAAACCAAAGCACAAAGACATAAACACAGACACCCACAGAAACCCTCAACAGGAGGAAATATTTATGCACCTTGCATCCCCTAACTCAACAGTGTGTGACATGCATGATAAAAATGCAGAAATTAAGAGATCACTTTTTTAAAGAATCATATTTATAAATGTGCAAACAAAAATAATTCTTTGAATTCAAAATTGTACATTAATGATCTGGGTAGATGGCTAGATGAAGAAAAGTACTTTTAAAGGGTTGACATATGTTTGTTTGATTTTTCCCCTATTTTCCCCAACCAAGAGCACCACTTCAAATATAGTGTACAAATGTTCCCATCTGTCAGCTGTACATATAGATTTTGAAAATGCTGTACTCTATATGGTCTTGGTGGAACCATAAGCTGTGTTGGTATGTATTTCAAAATTAAGTAAGCTGTAGTGTAAACTGAACAGTTTTAAGTTAACCTGTCTCATTTCAAACACTGGGCAATCTTAGCCTGAGAGTATAACATGTTATACAGATGTAAAAATCTTAGATAAAATGCCTCCTTGCATCTGGAAAGTCCTTGCATAAAGGGGCAGTAAACTGGAATGTTATATATATATATATATATATATATATATATATATATATATATATATATAAATCTGCCATAAGAGCACCAACCATTTGTGTATTCAGGAGGAAACATTTCTGCATGGTTTTAAATATAGAATTTCTACAGCATTGTCAAATAATCATAAATACACTGCTGCTAAAAAAATGTGTTTTTATGGACCCCTGGCCCCACCATACAACTACTACCTCACTTAAGTTACAATCTGAAATTGCACAAAGAAATAAAAAACATCCTCCTCTGCAAATGAAAGTGATCTGCCATCTGACTCAGGCAAACACTGTACAAACAAAGTGCCAAGTCTGTCTCACACTGTGCATAGTGGTTTAGTGGACACTCAGAAATGTAGCACCCACTGGTGGCTGCCAAACTTTTTAAAAAAAAAAAACTTTTTTTTTTTTTAAAAGTTCTTGCCTCATGGGGCCCCCTGGCCCATTGGGCCCCTGACAGGAGTCACCCCTGTCACCCCCTGATGGTGGCCCTGTCCCTCCTTAATCCTAACAAGATTGTACACTCCTCTCAAATCAAGTTTAGTAAAGACCGTAGCTCCCTTGAGGCAGTCAAAGAGTTCCGTGATGAGTGGAATAGGGTAAGCATTCTTAATGGTAAGACGATTAAAGGGCCACTGTAAGTAAATATTTTCTATGCCTGTTACTAACTAACTACCCCAAATACGCTTTTTATCAATAGCATTTCCTTAACATATCTCTACCGTATATCAGAAATCTTGTCTGCAAATTTAATTGTTTTCCAAACCCACTCCGTGGGTATCCTTTGCTCTGTACCAATCCGTTTACAATACCTAGGTTTCAAAATGGCACTTTAAACACAAAGTTATTGGTTTAAGTATTTTGAACATGCAGTGCTGAAAATAGTGGGCAGGATAACGTGACATCATCGGCGAATAAAAGATATAACTTTTAGAACGTTATGAAACTTCGTTTTGGAGAAAATATAGGTCAGTAGGTTTTAATTAATGTTTATTAACTTTAATATGTTAGTTGTTTAGCTTAAAAATTATAACAGAAAGTAATCCTTTAAGACCTCTATAATCGATGCATGGTCTTAAATCGCCACCCTTTTTCTTCACAAAGAAGAAGCCAGCCCCTGCAGGAGAGCAGGATCCCCCGCGACAGAGCATCAGCAGTATACTCCTCCATTGCACAATTCTCTGCAACAGACAAAGGGTACACCCGGCCCGAAGAGGAATGGCTCCGGGTTGCAGGTCTATGGCACAATCGTAAGACCAGTGAGGAAGCAACGTACCGGCACGCACCTTGTCAAAAACGTCTAGGAACTCTCGGTATTCCTCTGGCAATTGAGATAACGAAGAAGTGCACAAGACTTTAACTGGTTTCCGAAGACAAGTGGAAATACATTGCGGGGACCACGACAAAATTTCGGACCTGCGCCAGTCGAGACTGGGATTGTGCTTTTGGAGCCAGGGATAACCCAGAACAACCGGAAAATGAGGAGAGTTTATCACCTGGAACTGGAGGGTTTCAAAATGGAGAGCCCCAACAGTCATGGACAACGGAGCAGTTTTGTGAGCAACGAGTGCGGGCTGAAGGGGCCTGCCATCAATGGCCTCAATAGTAAGACCAAGGCAAAACAGGAATGGAGTGCTTTGATACAAAAGCACTGTCAATGAAATAGCCCGCAGCACCGGAGTCAACAAGAGCCTGAGTGACTATGGAGGAGTCCACCCAGGAAAGGACAACCGTGACCAAGGGTTTCTTCTTAAGCGGTTCCGGGGACGAGGATAAACAACCCAAGGTCTGCCCCAGACAGGACCTTAGATGTGAGTGTTTCCCGGCCGTGTAGGACAAGACTTCAAAAGGTGGCCCTGTAACCCACAATAGAGGCAGAGCCCCTCCCTCCTCCTAAAGGCCCTCTCCGCTGCAGAGAGACACGTGAATCCCAACTGCATTGGCTCAGCAGTACCTGGTGACTCGGGATCAGGAGGCATGGGAGGAGAGGGAGGCATGGGTGGGAATGAACACGTAGGAGACAACGGAACCAGAGGCTTCCGCAAGCGCTCCTTGAAAGAGGGCCTCTCTCTGAGTCTGATGTCTATTAGGATCAAAAAAGACACCAATGCCTCGAGATCCTCTGGTAAATCTCTGGCAGCAACTTCGTCTTTAATCACATCAAAGATCCCATGAAAGAAGGCAGCAACAAGGGCTTCATTGTTCCAACCTATCTCTGCGGCAAGCGTACGGAACTCAATAGCATACAGAGCAACAGATCTTGTACCTTGCTGAATGGACATGAGTCATTTAGCAGCAGAGGAGCAGCGAGCCAGAACATCAAATATCCTTCGAAAGGAGGCCACAAATTCAGGGTAATTTGAAATCACAGGTTTATTAGTCTCCCACAAGGGATTAGCCCAGGCAAGAGCTGTGTCAGAGAGTAACGAGATGAGAAATCGAAACCTTAGCTCTGTCAGAGGGAAACGCCTGAGGTAACATCTCAAAGTAATTGCCCACCTGGTTCAAAAACCCTCTGCACTTAATAGGATCGCCTCCATATCGCTGAGGTAGAGGTGCAGAACCGGACATGCTCCTGGTAGGCATAGGTGCAGCAGTGGAAACAGGAGCAGCCATAACTTGCGGAACACTTTGGTCCAAATGTGCAGTGCGAGTCAGCAGGGTTTGCAGGGCTAGTGTAAATTGATCCAAGCGGTGATCCTGTACATCCATCCTGGAAATTATGGCAGGTAAAGGTGGATTATTAGCACCATCAGGATTCATGGCCTTTGCGTAATGTCAGGGTGCCAGGAATCAGACTGAGACGAGAAGTGCAAAAATAATCACACCTTTATTAATAGCAAAAAATAATAAAAAGTCCACAAGTCAAATAACAAGCCAGGAGTCAAAACCAGAGCTGGTAGTCAGACGAGCTGAGTCAGGAGCCAAAGCGAATAGTAAGACGAGCCGGAATCAGGAACAAGGAAAACAGAAGAGTCAGGAACAAGCCAGGGATCAGGAACCAGGAAGGACGTCAGGCAGCCAGGTAATACACAGGAACTCTCATAAACAGGTCTGAGACAAAGGCAAAGGCAAAGCATACTGAACAGAGGCCCTTTAAATAATAAGTGATGACATCACAATTCTGAGATTGCATCCTGTCTCACACGGATGATGCACACCAGTCTGGCCATAAAAGGAAGTGCAGGAAATGAGCAGCATCCCCCACAATGCACCATAGTCAGCAAGAGAGGTAAGTAAAATGGCTGCCAGCAGCACATGGCAAACAATCAGGGAAAAAAACCCTGACACTCTCCACAGGTGCTCTATGGAAGCGGTCGCCAACCAGTGGTCCGTGGACCACTGTTGGTCCACGAGAAGATGTTGGTGGTCCGTGACACCATAAAGCAGGAATTAATCTCCTCTGATAGTGTCACCCTGTTGCGCCACAACTCCCTACAGTGCCTGGCTGGACATCAGTGAAAACCAATGGAGGAGGAGTTAAATTACAATCTCCCTATGCACATTGAGTAGTACTGCGCAACTTGCGTAGCTAGATTGTATTTTTAACTCCTCCTGCCCGGCGCGCTGCTCAGAGGAAGATGCTTCCATTCTAAAGCCAGCAGAGGTTGGTATAGTCTTAGCTTGAAATAGTGGAATTAAAGTATATAAAAAAAGAAAATCTTTAAAAAAAATTCTCTCTTATATTTCATTTATTTTCTTCTCTTTATCTGTCTCTTTGTAGTAGTTTTCCTAATTCCTTCAGATGAACTTACATAGCTGTTTGTCTTCCTCCCCTCCATCTACTTCTTTTTTTATATATTTTTTTTTAATAAATATTAATTATTTTTCATTCTAATAAGTTTCCCGTGCACAAAGCCATTCCACCTGAATTCCAGTAATTGCCATCCAGCAGATCAGCCATATCAGACCAATATAATAGTAATTGCCAGTAACATCAGTAGTGGTTAGCTCACATCCATATTGAGAGCTTTATGATATAAACTTAATTTATGACTCCAATGTCTGTCCATGATCATAAGTAGTTTTGAATAATAAACTCGGGAGGTAACTTGGAATTCTTTTGGTCCTTTTAAACAAAATTCTTTTTTTCCCACTTTCTGCCTCTCCGTTTCCAGCTCAAAAGTTGGCACTCACCCTTCATCTGTCATTTGGAAGTATTCTCTCAGTTCTGTCATTCAGTTAGTTAATTCCAAAACATTATTCTTAAAAATGTGTAAATATATACATAATGTAAACTTAGCTATGCTTATACTAGTTTTGTACAGCATGTGTGTGTGTATATATACATATAATTAAAGAGGTTTGTACCTTTTTTTTTTTTTAAATTATGTTAGTGGTCCACGGATTTTTAAAATTGTGAGTTTAGTGGTTCATGAGGTCCGAAAGGTTGGTGACCCCTGCTCTATGGGATTGAGATTTGGACTCATTGCTGGCCAGTTCAGTACTCTCCAGACAATAGAATCCAGCCTCTTATCAAAAATAATAAAACATCTTTATTGCTTCATCTACATCATTGGAAAAAGAACATTTCAAGCCCAACATAAGGCTTGAAACATTGTCCTTTTTCCCATGATGTGGAAACAATAAAGAAGTTTTATTATTTTTTTGATAAGAGACTGGATTCCATTGTTTTTAATTGTGTATACTAGGATTGGCTGTCCCTGATGGATGGGTTCTGTCTCCATTGATAGCATTTGAATACACTTGTCATATACCATATACATTTAAACCTTTATAACTTTTTTTTATTATTATTTATATGAATATTTTTTATTTGATAGTGTATATATGAGTGTAAATGTATTTTTAAATGTATTTAGGTTGTATTTGGTGCAATTTTTTTTTATTTAGCCTTAACCCTCTATGCAAGGTCTTCAGTGGCACTAACCCAATGAGCGCTACTTAACCCAGGCACAATATTTTAATATTGCATGTGCGCTAATGTTAGCGCCACTTGTAATCTAGCCCATTATTGGTAAGAGGAGTGTAACCTAAAAATATACTAGCACCCTCCAACCTATTTTTAGTTTGACATAAGAGTTGGCAAAACTTAGCTGTGCAACATGTCTGCAGGTAGTGCTTACCCTCACATAAGAAATAATTATGCTATAGTAATTCAACAATGATAGCAAAAGATTATTAAGATGTCTGAATAGTTTCAAAACATCTCCAACATTTCATTATTAAATGTTAGTATAGAAAGAAGCTATTACAATATATTCATAAAGGGGATTGTTGTGCTTAAACACCCCCCAACAAAAAAAAAACAAAACATGAGATTTGTATATCTAATTTCCATATCTTACCCAGAGTTCCCTGGTGCATTGGTAACAGTCTATACAGAGTACTTCTGGGAAAGACAAGTGGAGATCATTTTCTAATATCTATACAATGATTCTGTCTCTTACTTTTATGAAATGGAGGATTTTAATCTCATGCTTTATTCTCCACCATAACTCAAATGAGCATAAAATATATCCCTAATAAAGCTAAACTGTTGCTGATCTAGAGGCTGTAAAAGATACTCTATATATACTGACAATGGTTCCTCTATAGAGCCTATCTGCACAGCTACAGATTTTTTCTATGTTTTTTTAAGGCTCTTATGATGGAACATCAAAAATTGAAATACCTGTTATGTGACCACTCCCTGGTCCAGGGGAAAATGTAAAAATATTTTCTTCCTCTTCATAGTCGAGTCATCCCTTCAATTCAAGTTGACATAGAGGGACACCTATATTAAGTCATAAGTGTCCATTGGCAACTTGATTGGCTAACTGATTCATGAGGCAGTTAATAAAAATAGATTTCCGTTTCACAAATTCCTTTACAATGAGTGTAATATTCATTTTTCATACAATGCAGACATTTCCTCCTTATAAAAACAAAATACATGTACAGATGTTTTAAGGAAATATCACTAGAATCCAGTGACGTCCTTAAAACAGTTTAACATGTATTTTGTTGTATATGGAGGAAGTGTCTGCATCTCAAAACTGAATTACATATGGCTGCATTTCAGTTTTGCTACGCTGACTAATTTTGTATCTAATTAGTGTCCGGTGACTACAACAATTCATCAGAAAGATCTTGCGGACACTAATTAGATACAAAATTAGTCAGTGCAGCAAAAATGTTTGTATTAAAAAATGAAATATGTAATTCAATTTTGAGCTTTCTTTAAAAGGACACTGAACGGAATTTTTTTCTTTCATGATTCAGACAGAGCAAGAAATTTTAAGCTTCTTTCTAATTTACTCCTATTACATATTTTTCTTCGTTTTCTTGCTATCTTTATTTTGAAATAAGGCTTTTTACTTTTTTGTTTTATTTTAATGGAACTAAAAGCTAACATTAACCCCCTGACTGCAAAAGCTGTGGAAGCTAAAGGGTTAAAATGAAATCTTTACCAGCAATTGTAAAGAACTTCTCTGTAATGACTCTTGCTGAAAATTCCTAATCACAGCTAGATAATTCTGTGAATGCCAACACTCATTAGCAAGACTAATATAATCAAAGCTTTTCATTTTGTCGACAAATATCAACCAACCCTACAGAATTTCTGTGCATGTGGGACACAGATACACTAACATAACTTTGTGAATTTCAAAGTGACTAATAAAGTTTTTATATATCACAAAGATCAAGCAATCCATTAGCGGAATTCCTCCATAGAGTGCAGATATAGCTGTGCTATCTATTCTGTCTCCCTTATGGTGATTGTAGGTGTGAGTAGAGTAATGAAGAGATTCTGAATATATTTTGGGCAGCTAAATAAATCTTATATACTCATCAAAGTTGCTTATTCTCTATAACAAGAATAGGTTTATTTACTGTCTCTGTCTCTGCAACTAGACTTCGCCCGCGGGATGACTTTGGAGCATCTTTTGATTTAAAGAGGTTGCTTGTTGCCCACCCAGATTTTATGAGGTATCTGAAAAACAGGTGAGTAAATGCACCATTGTACGTACTTATAAATGTTATTGTTAATATCAGTGGGGTCAGTTTTTGTGCTGCTCTTAGATATTAGGAAATCTACTGCCCCCCTAAAAAAATACATTTGCCTCATATATACTATGGAATTACCCATCAAAATCTGCTACCCCCTCCAAATCATACTGCCAAAGGCCTAGACCAAAAAAGACCCCTGTTATTATTCTTATCATAGAAAGAATCATATCATCATATTCTGTAAGAGAAGAGGACAGAAAATATTTTAGCTGAAAACGAATAAAGTGGCACATATGGAAATAAAATCCATTTATTTATGTGCTTGAGCTGTAGGTTGAATTCCCCAGTGTTTAACTCACAATATCTCAGTGTAGTTGGGATACCAGGATCATTAATGTAGCCTTAGCAATCAGCTAGTAAATTAGCAGCTAACAACCATCTTCTTCTTGTTCCCTGATGTTTTTACAGATTTTTAAGGTCTGAATTACTAGATGGAAAATATTGGAATTTATATAGGCCAAGTACTGGTGCCCTAGTGCTGCTCACTGCACTTCATCTATGTGACACGGTAAGAAACAACCTAAAAACTTCATACTCCCATTCCCATCACAGGGTCCTTAAAAATTCTCCTATTGCCCCTTATTTAGTAACTCTCCTTATATATCTCTTCCTCTTGCTCCTTTTATAGTAACCCCCTATAACTCCTACTTTTGCTCCATATAACCCTCCATATAACTCCTTATATTGTACCATGTAAACCTCCATATAACTCCTCCTATTGCTCCATATAACCCTCCCTATAACTCATCATATTGCTACATATAACACTCCCTATAACTCCTCATATTGCTACATATAAACCTCCATATAGCTCATCATATTGCTACATATAACCCTCCCTATAACTCTTCATATTGGTACATATAACCCTTCCTATAACTCTGCCTATTGCTCCATATAACCCTTAATATAACTCCTCCTATTGCTCCATATAACCCTCCCTATAACTCCTCCTATTGCTCCATATAACCCTCCCTATAACTCCTCCTATTGCTCCATATAACCCTCCCTATAACTCCTCCTATTGCTCCATATAACCCTCCCTATAACTCCTCCTATTGCTCCATATAACCCTCCATATAACTTCTCATATTGCTCCATATAACCCTCCCTATAACTCCTCCTATTGCTCCATATAACCCTCCCTATAACTTCTCTTATTGCACCATATAACCCTCACTATAACTCCTCCTAATGCTCCATATAACCCCCCCTATAACTCCTCCTATTGCTCCATATAACCCTCACTATAACTTCTCTTATTGCTCCATATAACCTTCACTATAACTCCTCCTAATGCTCCATATAACCCTCCCTATAACTCCTCCTATTGCTCCATATAACCCTCCCTATAACTTCTCTTATTGCACCATATAACCCTCACTATAACTTCTCTTAATGCTCCATATAACCCCCCCTATAACTCCTCTTATTGCTCCATATAACCCTCACTATAACTCCTCCTAATGCTCCATATAACCTCCCCTATAACTCCTCCTATTGCTCCATATAACCCTCCCTATAACTCCTCCTAATGCTCCATATAACCCCCCCCCTATAACTACTCTTATTGCTCCATATAACCCTCACTATAACTCCTCCTAATGCTCCATATAACCCCCCCTATAACTCCTCCTATTGCACCATATAACACTCCATATAACTCCTCCTATTGTTACATATAACCCTCCCTATAGCTCCTCATATTGCACCATATAACCCTCCCTATAACTCCTCCTATTGCTACATATAACCCTCCCTATAACTCCTCCTATTGCACCATATAACCCTCCCTATATCTCCTCCTATTGCTACATATAACCCTCCCTATAACTCCTCCTATTGCTACATATAACCCTCCCTATAACTCCTCCTATTGTACCATATAACCCTCCCTATATCTCCTCCTATTGCACCATATAACCCTCCCTATAACTCCTCCTATTGCACCATATAACCCTCCCTATAACTCCTCCTATTGCTCCATATAACCCTCCCTATAACTCCTCATATTGCTTTATATAACCCTCACTATATCTCCTCCTATTGCTACATATAACCCTCCCTATAACTCCTCCTATTGTACCATATAACCCTCCCTATATCTCCTCCTATTGCACCATATAACTCTCCCTATAACTCCTCCTATTGTTACATATAACCCTCCCTATAACTCCTCATATTGCACCATATAACCCTCCCTATATCTCCTCCTATTGCACCATATAACTCTCCCTATAACTCCTCCTATTGTTACATATAACCCTCCCTATAACTCCTCATATTGCACCATATAACCCTCCCTATATCTCCTCCTATTGCACCATATAACTCTCCCTATAACTCCTCCTATTGTTACATATAACCCTCCCTATAGCTCCTCATATTGCACCATATAACCCTCCCTATAACTCCTCCTATTGCTACATATAACCCTCCCTATATCTCCTCCTATTGCTACATATAACCCTCCCTATAACTCCTCCTATTGCTACATATAACCCTCCCTATATCTCCTCCTATTGCTACATATAACCCTCCCTATAACTCCTCCTATTGCTACATATAACCCTCCCTATATCTCCTCCTATTGCTACATATAACCCTCCCTATAACTCCTCCTATTGCTACATATAACCCTCCCTATAACTCCTCCTATTGTACCATATAACCCTCCCTATAACTCCTCCTATTGCTACATATAACCCTCCCTATATCTCCTCCTATTGCTACATATAACCCTCCCTATAACTCCTCCTATTGCTACATATAACCCTCCCTATATCTCCTCCTATTGCTACATATAACCCTCCCTATAACTCCTCCTATTGCTACATATAACCCTCCCTATATCTCCTCCTATTGCTACATATAACCCTCCCTATAACTCCTCCTATTGCTACATATAACCCTCCCTATAACTCCTCCTATTGTACCATATAACCCTCCCTATAACTCCTCCTATTGTACCATATAACTCTCCCTATAACTCCTCCTATTGTTACATATAACCCTCCCTATAGCTCCTCATATTGCACCATATAACCCTCCCTATAACTCCTCCTATTGCTACATATAACCCTCCCTATATCTCCTCCTATTGCTACATATAACCCTCCCTATAACTCCTCCTATTGCTACATATAACCCTCCCTATATCTCCTCCTATTGCTACATATAACCCTCCCTATAACTCCTCCTATTGCTACATATAACCCTCCCTATAACTCCTCCTAATGCTCCATATAACCCCCCCTATAACTACTCTTATTGCTCCATATAACCTCACTATAACTCCTCCTAATGCTCCATATAACCCCCCCTATAACTCCTCCTATTGCTCCATATAACCCTCCCTATAACTCCTCTTATTGCTCCATATAACCTTCACTATAACTCCTCCTAATGCTCCATATAACCCCCCCCCTATAACTCCTCCTATTGCACCATATAACACTCCATATAACTCCTCCTATTGTTACATATAACCCTCCCTATAGCTCCTCATATTACACCATATATCCCTCCCTATAACTCCTCCTATTGCTACATATAACCCTCCCTATAACTCCTCCTATTGCACCATATAACCCTCCCTATATCTCCTCCTATTGCTACATATAACCCTCCCTATAACTCCTTGTTACGGTTACCCTTAGTCTCGCTGAGAGATGGACCGCTTAGTAGCCTGGATTCCTATTGCTGAAGAGGGGAGAAACTGCTTTCCACAGTATTCTATATGAGTCTCGCAAATGTAGAATAATCCCCCTTAGCTGTAGTACAGCTAGGATACCCTTCTGCCCACAAAAATGAGTCAACGCTGCGATTGAGGGACAACCAAGAACTGAGGACTGGGATGCCCAGCCTGCTTTTTATTTAGGTTACATGCACACAGGGCACTCCCAGGGGGGGAAGCATAAAATCCCCCATCACACATTTAGACAAAGCCCTTGGACAGGCCACCGCAGATAACAAGTACACACAAGAAAACAATTGAGTCCTTCTTATCACCTAGCAGTGAATGCTTATCACAAACTTAATTACAGTACACAATATGCTAGGAAACCTGCCTCAGAAAATAGTTTTCTCAAAACTGAACAGAGTTAACCCTTTATGAAATGATACTTGTTACAGTTTTCTTGGAGCCCTTCTTAGGCGCTGGCTTGGCTGGTTCAGGCATTGCTGCTGGGAAATAAGTTTCTTCACAACAAAATAACTAATGCTTCTGTAACAGTGCTCCCTTTCTGTGGAACACTCTGGCAGACACGGTCTGACCCCTTTTCGGGGCAGACTAAGGCTGTCCAGACCGCTGGTTATGCGGGGCTGAGGTCGGTTTGTCTGGACAACCCGTCGGCGTTGCCATTCTGTTTCCCAGGTCTGTAAGTAATGGTGAAATTGAAGGGTTGCAACGATAAACTCCAACGTAATAGCCTGCCATTATCTCCAGAGACCCGGTTCAGCCACACCAACGGGTTATGGTCGGTGACCAGAGTGAACTCCTGCCCATATAAATAGGGAGTCAATTTCTTTAATGCCCACACCAAAGCCAAACACTCCTTTTCGACCGCTGCATAGCTGACTTCGCGGGGCAGGAGCTTCCGGCTGATGTAGGCAACTGGATGCTCCCCTCCATCTTCGCCTACTTGGCTGAGGACGGCTCCCAGCCCGAACATGGAAGCATCTGTATGGACGATAAAACGTTTGTTAAGGGCTGGAGCCGCCAAGACAGGAGCGTTAATTAGAGCATTTTTGAGAGCCTGGAAAGCCGTTTCACAGTGGGGAGACCACAGGACCTGTCGAGGTAAGTTCTTCTTGGTCAAGTCAGTCAGGGGTTTGGCAAGTGTGCTGTAGTCTGGTACGAACCGTCTATAGTACCCTGCCGTGCCCAGGAAGGCTAGGACCTGAGTCTTAGTGATGGGGGTGGGCCAATTGGCGACAGCTTCTATCTTGGCCGGCTCTGGTCGCTGCTTTCCACACCCCACCCGGTGACCCAGGTACTGTACCTCGGCCATCCCAAAGTGGCATTTTTCTGGCTTCAGAGTCAGGCCAGCAGCCCGGATCTGATCCAGAACCATTCCCACATGAGCTAAGTGGTCCTCCCAGGACTCACTGTGGATCGCTATGTCGTCCAGGTAGGCGCAAGCAAAACTCTGGAAGCCATCCAGGAGCCTATCCACCAAGCGCTGGAATGTAGCTGGGGCATTCTTCATCCCAAACGGCATTACCCTAAACTGATATAAGCCGAATGGGGTGACGAATGCCGACTTGGGGATAGCCTCCGGGGCCAGGGGAATCTGCCAGTAACCTTTGCAGAGGTCAATAGTGGTCAGGTAATTTCCCCTGGCTATACGATCGAGTAGCTCGTCTACCCTGGGCATAGGGTAAGCGTCCGTCACGGTCTTTTCATTGAGCCTCCGATAGTCTACGCAGAACCGGGTGGTCCCATCTTTCTTGGGCACCAAGACAACTGGGGAGGCCCAGGGACTATCGGAGGGCTCAATTACCCTGAGTTGGAGCATCTCATCGATCTCCTTCTTCATTCCTATCCTAACTGCTTCGGGGATTCGGTACGGAGCCTGGCGCAAGGGAGCTTGTCCCGGAGTATCTACCTGGTGGGTGGTTAAAGTAGTGTACCCTGGCTTCGGGGAGAAGGTGAGGTGTTTGGACTGTAGGAGTTGGTTGAGCTGCTCCCTTTCAGTGGGGCTAAGTCGGTCTCCTATCTGAACCTGAGCCACTATACCTGTGGGGAGACTCTTTTCTAATAGGTCTGGAATGGGTAGACTGTCGGGGCCTTCCTGAGGGGAACAACATACGGCCGTCACGTTCTCTGGTCGCTCAAAATATTCCTTGAGCATGTTTACATGGAATGTCTTTCTAAGATTGTTGTCGTGGCAGCTAGCTATCACATAAGTGGTGTCTCCCCTTTTCTCTACGATCTGGTAGGGGCCCTGCCAGGACGCCTGCAATTTGTCTGTCTTCACCGGCTTAAGTACTAACACCTTTTGTCCTATGGTAAAGATTCTCTTTCGGGCCCCCCGATCGTACCATACTTTCTGTCTTCTCTGGGCCGACTGGAGATTAGCCCGCACGGATTTGGCTAATTGCTCCATTCGGTCCCTGAGTTCCAGCACGTATGGCACAATGGGGACACCGTCAGTCTCCATCTCTCCCTCCCAGTGCTCCCGGATCAGGTTTAGGGGTCCCCGTACCTTTCTTCCGTAGAGCAACTCGAAGGGAGAGAACCCTGTCGTTTCCTGGGGCACCTCCCGATAAGCAAAAAGGAGGTGCGGCAGGAAGCGTTCCCAGTCTCGGTATTCCTGAGTGAACGTCTTGAGCATTTGCTTGAGGGTCCCATTGAACCTCTCACACAGCCCGTTCGTCTGGGGGTGGTATGGGGAGCTCAGGAGGGACTTAATTTTGCAAACCTGCCAGAGTTGTTGGGTCAATTCAGCCGTAAATTGGGTGCCTCGGTCGGATAGGATTTCTTTTGGAAATCCTACCCGGGAGAACACCTGTACTAGTGCATTCGCTACCGTATCCGCTTGTATGTTGGATAGGGCGACAGCCTCTGGGTACCTGGTAGCGTAGTCCACTACGGTAAGAATGTAGCGCTTACCGGAGGGACTAGGGGTAGCCAGTGGTCCCACTAGGTCAATAGCAACCCGGCTGAAGGGTTCCTCTACAATGGGCATATTTACTAGATGGGCTTTAGGGTGATCGCCTCGCCTTCCTACTCGTTGACACACATCGCAGGTGTTACAGTAAGTTCTAACGTCAGCGTGTACCCCTGGCCAAAAGAACGTGTGAGTAATGCGGTGTAGGGTACGGGTTACAGCTAGGTGGCCTGCTAAGGGGATGTCGTGGCCTATCTTGAGGATTTCTTGACGGTATTTGTGGGGCACTACCAGCTGTCGCCTACGCTGTCCCCTTTTCTCTGTCCAGCGGTATAGTTTCCCTTTTTCCCATAAGAATGTTTCATTATCTGCCCCGCCCCCTCCGGTCTCTGCTCGTTCCCGGTACTTTTGTAAGGTCGGGTCAGTCTTAGACTCTGTCTCGAAAGCATCTGGGGTGTCCCAGGGTATGGGGCCTAACATGTCAGGCAAGGTCGGGGTAGGTCTTACCTGTGTCTCCCGCACTGGTGAGAGTTCTCGCTCCGTCCGGGCTTGGGCCCGTGTAGTCACTGGGTCCGCCTCGTTGTTGCATACTGGAGCATAGGCAGAAGTCATGGGGCCCAAATCATTGCCCAGTAGTACTTCGGCAGGTAAATTATCCATTATGCCCACGTTCACAGCCCCCTTTCCCGCTCCCCAATCAAGATGCACTTTAGCTGTTGGAATTTTGTACACATCCCCCCCCGCCACTCTAACGGCCACAGTCTGTCCAGATCGCTTGTGCTCCGGCACCAAATGACTCTGTACCAGCGTGATAGTAGCCCCTGTGTCTCTCAATCCCTCGGTAGATCGCCCCTCGAGCCATACCTTCTGCCGATGGTGCTGGCGGTTATCTGAGGCAGCATATACAGGGTCCGCCTCGTGAAGCGGCCCCAAATATTCCTCCATAGGGGCCTCTTGGTTAACACAGAGGGTCCGGGCCGGACGATATGCCCCAGAGGGGTAATTGTAATTCCTGGGTGTCTGGTGCGTATTAAGGGGGCAGCTAGCCATGAAATGCCCTGGTTGCTTGCATCGGTGGCAAGTCGGTCTGGGACGCTCAGAGCTGTTATTGGGTGGTCCTGAGTGTCGGGCGGGCCCTGCGGGCACCGGGGCTCGGAATTCAGCACGAGGGGGTGCACGGTAAACCTCTCTGGGTTCGTGAAGACGGGAGTCATAATGTTCATCGGCCAATTTGGCTGCTTCTTCTAAGGTAGAAGGTCGCCTGTCTCGCAGCCATTCCTTCCCTTGCTGTTCCATGCCATTATAAAAATGTTCTAAGAGAAACAATTGTAAAATTTCCTCACCAGTCACCGCTTTACTTCCGCTCATCCAGTGATTTGCTGCTCTCCGCATTCGGTGCGCCCATTCCATATGGGTATCGTTAGGCTTCTTTTTCGTGCCCCGAAACTGTCGGCGATACGCGTCCGGAGTTACTGCGTACCGTTGCAACAGTGTCTCCTTAACTAGCTCATACTGTGTCACTTCCTCAGAACCCAGAGTACGAAAGGCTTCCAGGGCTCGCCCGGATAGTTTCCCAGACAATATCGTGGGCCACTCCCTGTTGGGAATCTGGTGCAGGGCACATTGCCTTTCGAAGTCCGCCAAATATTCATCAATCCCTGTCTCGCTCTCTAGGAAGGGTCGAAATGCCGCATAGGGTATCTTGGGCCTCCCAGCATTTTCGACAGGGATGATTACCTGCGGGGCTTCAGCATTGCGGTGTGCGTTCGCTAGGTTGAGTTTGTGGGCTCGAGTCTCTCGTATATCCTTGTCCGCTTCCGCCATCAACTGCTGTACCAATTCCATGGAGGGGTTCGGCCCGTACAGTGAGAGCCTCTCCCGAACAATCCTGGTTTTTTCGTCACTAATCGTGGTCGGTGTTTCCGCCATTGTGAAGCTCTGATCCAGTTCGTTCAATTCTGCGATCAGCTCTCTCCTCGGCCGGTTGCTGGCGTACCCCCCTCTGCTTTCAAGTAAATCCTTTAGGGTTGTACGCTTCAATTTTTCGTAAGCGCTCTCCATCCTTTCTGTACCTCTCCTAGGAAATCCAGGAAAAATCCCACCGCTGCCGCCAAATGTTACGGTTACCCTTAGTCTCGCTGAGAGATGGACCGCTTAGTAGCCTGGATTCCTATTGCTGAAGAGGGGAGAAACTGCTTTCCACAGTATTCTATATGAGTCTCGCAAATGTAGAATAATCCCCCTTAGCTGTAGTACAGCTAGGATACCCTTCTGCCCACAAAAATGAGTCAACGCTGCGATTGAGGGACAACCAAGAACTGAGGACTGGGATGCCCAGCCTGCTTTTTATTTAGGTTACATGCACACAGGGCACTCCCAGGGGGGGAAGCATAAAATCCCCCATCACACATTTAGACAAAGCCCTTGGACAGGCCACCGCAGATAACAAGTACACACAAGAAAACAATTGAGTCCTTCTTATCACCTAGCAGTGAATGCTTATCACAAACTTAATTACAGTACACAATATGCTAGGAAACCTGCCTCAGAAAATAGTTTTCTCAAAACTGAACAGAGTTAACCCTTTATGAAATGATACTTGTTACAGTTTTCTTGGAGCCCTTCTTAGGCGCTGGCTTGGCTGGTTCAGGCATTGCTGCTGGGAAATAAGTTTCTTCACAACAAAATAACTAATGCTTCTGTAACAGTGCTCCCTTTCTGTGGAACACTCTGGCAGACACGGTCTGACCCCTTTTCGGGGCAGACTAAGGCTGTCCAGACCGCTGGTTATGCGGGGCTGAGGTCGGTTTGTCTGGACAACCCGTCGGCGTTGCCATTCTGTTTCCCAGGTCTGTAAGTAATGGTGAAATTGAAGGGTTGCAACGATAAACTCCAACGTAATAGCCTGCCATTATCTCCAGAGACCCGGTTCAGCCACACCAACGGGTTATGGTCGGTGACCAGAGTGAACTCCTGCCCATATAAATAGGGAGTCAATTTCTTTAATGCCCACACCAAAGCCAAACACTCCTTTTCGACCGCTGCATAGCTGACTTCGCGGGGCAGGAGCTTCCGGCTGATGTAGGCAACTGGATGCTCCCCTCCATCTTCGCCTACTTGGCTGAGGACGGCTCCCAGCCCGAACATGGAAGCATCTGTATGGACGATAAAACGTTTGTTAAGGGCTGGAGCCGCCAAGACAGGAGCGTTAATTAGAGCATTTTTGAGAGCCTGGAAAGCCGTTTCACAGTGGGGAGACCACAGGACCTGTCGAGGTAAGTTCTTCTTGGTCAAGTCAGTCAGGGGTTTGGCAAGTGTGCTGTAGTCTGGTACGAACCGTCTATAGTACCCTGCCGTGCCCAGGAAGGCTAGGACCTGAGTCTTAGTGATGGGGGTGGGCCAATTGGCGACAGCTTCTATCTTGGCCGGCTCTGGTCGCTGCTTTCCACACCCCACCCGGTGACCCAGGTACTGTACCTCGGCCATCCCAAAGTGGCATTTTTCTGGCTTCAGAGTCAGGCCAGCAGCCCGGATCTGATCCAGAACCATTCCCACATGAGCTAAGTGGTCCTCCCAGGACTCACTGTGGATCGCTATGTCGTCCAGGTAGGCGCAAGCAAAACTCTGGAAGCCATCCAGGAGCCTATCCACCAAGCGCTGGAATGTAGCTGGGGCATTCTTCATCCCAAACGGCATTACCCTAAACTGATATAAGCCGAATGGGGTGACGAATGCCGACTTGGGGATAGCCTCCGGGGCCAGGGGAATCTGCCAGTAACCTTTGCAGAGGTCAATAGTGGTCAGGTAATTTCCCCTGGCTATACGATCGAGTAGCTCGTCTACCCTGGGCATAGGGTAAGCGTCCGTCACGGTCTTTTCATTGAGCCTCCGATAGTCTACGCAGAACCGGGTGGTCCCATCTTTCTTGGGCACCAAGACAACTGGGGAGGCCCAGGGACTATCGGAGGGCTCAATTACCCTGAGTTGGAGCATCTCATCGATCTCCTTCTTCATTCCTATCCTAACTGCTTCGGGGATTCGGTACGGAGCCTGGCGCAAGGGAGCTTGTCCCGGAGTATCTACCTGGTGGGTGGTTAAAGTAGTGTACCCTGGCTTCGGGGAGAAGGTGAGGTGTTTGGACTGTAGGAGTTGGTTGAGCTGCTCCCTTTCAGTGGGGCTAAGTCGGTCTCCTATCTGAACCTGAGCCACTATACCTGTGGGGAGACTCTTTTCTAATAGGTCTGGAATGGGTAGACTGTCGGGGCCTTCCTGAGGGGAACAACATACGGCCGTCACGTTCTCTGGTCGCTCAAAATATTCCTTGAGCATGTTTACATGGAATGTCTTTCTAAGATTGTTGTCGTGGCAGCTAGCTATCACATAAGTGGTGTCTCCCCTTTTCTCTACGATCTGGTAGGGGCCCTGCCAGGACGCCTGCAATTTGTCTGTCTTCACCGGCTTAAGTACTAACACCTTTTGTCCTATGGTAAAGATTCTCTTTCGGGCCCCCCGATCGTACCATACTTTCTGTCTTCTCTGGGCCGACTGGAGATTAGCCCGCACGGATTTGGCTAATTGCTCCATTCGGTCCCTGAGTTCCAGCACGTATGGCACAATGGGGACACCGTCAGTCTCCATCTCTCCCTCCCAGTGCTCCCGGATCAGGTTTAGGGGTCCCCGTACCTTTCTTCCGTAGAGCAACTCGAAGGGAGAGAACCCTGTCGTTTCCTGGGGCACCTCCCGATAAGCAAAAAGGAGGTGCGGCAGGAAGCGTTCCCAGTCTCGGTATTCCTGAGTGAACGTCTTGAGCATTTGCTTGAGGGTCCCATTGAACCTCTCACACAGCCCGTTCGTCTGGGGGTGGTATGGGGAGCTCAGGAGGGACTTAATTTTGCAAACCTGCCAGAGTTGTTGGGTCAATTCAGCCGTAAATTGGGTGCCTCGGTCGGATAGGATTTCTTTTGGAAATCCTACCCGGGAGAACACCTGTACTAGTGCATTCGCTACCGTATCCGCTTGTATGTTGGATAGGGCGACAGCCTCTGGGTACCTGGTAGCGTAGTCCACTACGGTAAGAATGTAGCGCTTACCGGAGGGACTAGGGGTAGCCAGTGGTCCCACTAGGTCAATAGCAACCCGGCTGAAGGGTTCCTCTACAATGGGCATATTTACTAGATGGGCTTTAGGGTGATCGCCTCGCCTTCCTACTCGTTGACACACATCGCAGGTGTTACAGTAAGTTCTAACGTCAGCGTGTACCCCTGGCCAAAAGAACGTGTGAGTAATGCGGTGTAGGGTACGGGTTACAGCTAGGTGGCCTGCTAAGGGGATGTCGTGGCCTATCTTGAGGATTTCTTGACGGTATTTGTGGGGCACTACCAGCTGTCGCCTACGCTGTCCCCTTTTCTCTGTCCAGCGGTATAGTTTCCCTTTTTCCCATAAGAATGTTTCATTATCTGCCCCGCCCCCTCCGGTCTCTGCTCGTTCCCGGTACTTTTGTAAGGTCGGGTCAGTCTTAGACTCTGTCTCGAAAGCATCTGGGGTGTCCCAGGGTATGGGGCCTAACATGTCAGGCAAGGTCGGGGTAGGTCTTACCTGTGTCTCCCGCACTGGTGAGAGTTCTCGCTCCGTCCGGGCTTGGGCCCGTGTAGTCACTGGGTCCGCCTCGTTGTTGCATACTGGAGCATAGGCAGAAGTCATGGGGCCCAAATCATTGCCCAGTAGTACTTCGGCAGGTAAATTATCCATTATGCCCACGTTCACAGCCCCCTTTCCCGCTCCCCAATCAAGATGCACTTTAGCTGTTGGAATTTTGTACACATCCCCCCCCGCCACTCTAACGGCCACAGTCTGTCCAGATCGCTTGTGCTCCGGCACCAAATGACTCTGTACCAGCGTGATAGTAGCCCCTGTGTCTCTCAATCCCTCGGTAGATCGCCCCTCGAGCCATACCTTCTGCCGATGGTGCTGGCGGTTATCTGAGGCAGCATATACAGGGTCCGCCTCGTGAAGCGGCCCCAAATATTCCTCCATAGGGGCCTCTTGGTTAACACAGAGGGTCCGGGCCGGACGATATGCCCCAGAGGGGTAATTGTAATTCCTGGGTGTCTGGTGCGTATTAAGGGGGCAGCTAGCCATGAAATGCCCTGGTTGCTTGCATCGGTGGCAAGTCGGTCTGGGACGCTCAGAGCTGTTATTGGGTGGTCCTGAGTGTCGGGCGGGCCCTGCGGGCACCGGGGCTCGGAATTCAGCACGAGGGGGTGCACGGTAAACCTCTCTGGGTTCGTGAAGACGGGAGTCATAATGTTCATCGGCCAATTTGGCTGCTTCTTCTAAGGTAGAAGGTCGCCTGTCTCGCAGCCATTCCTTCCCTTGCTGTTCCATGCCATTATAAAAATGTTCTAAGAGAAACAATTGTAAAATTTCCTCACCAGTCACCGCTTTACTTCCGCTCATCCAGTGATTTGCTGCTCTCCGCATTCGGTGCGCCCATTCCATATGGGTATCGTTAGGCTTCTTTTTCGTGCCCCGAAACTGTCGGCGATACGCGTCCGGAGTTACTGCGTACCGTCGCAACAGTGTCTCCTTAACTAGCTCATACTGTGTCACTTCCTCAGCACCCAGAGTACGAAAGGCTTCCAGGGCTCGCCCGGATAGTTTCCCAGACAATATCGTGGGCCACTCCCTGTTGGGAATCTGGTGCAGGGCACATTGCCTTTCGAAGTCCGCCAAATATTCATCAATCCCTGTCTCGCTCTCTAGGAAGGGTCGAAATGCCGCATAGGGTATCTTGGGCCTCCCAGCATTTTCGACAGGGATGATTACCTGCGGGGCTTCAGCATTGCGGTGTGCGTTCGCTAGGTTGAGTTTGTGGGCTCGAGTCTCTCGTATATCCTTGTCCGCTTCCGCCATCAACTGCTGTACCAATTCCATGGAGGGGTTCGGCCCGTACAGTGAGAGCCTCTCCCGAACAATCCTGGTTTTTTCGTCACTAATCGTGGTCGGTGTTTCCGCCATTGTGAAGCTCTGATCCAGTTCGTTCAATTCTGCGATCAGCTCTCTCCTCGGCCGGTTGCTGGCGTACCCCCCTCTGCTTTCAAGTAAATCCTTTAGGGTTGTACGCTTCAATTTTTCGTAAGCGCTCTCCATCCTTTCTGTACCTCTCCTAGGAAATCCAGGAAAAATCCCACCGCTGCCGCCAAATGTTACGGTTACCCTTAGTCTCGCTGAGAGATGGACCGCTTAGTAGCCTGGATTCCTATTGCTGAAGAGGGGAGAAACTGCTTTCCACAGTATTCTATATGAGTCTCGCAAATGTAGAATAATCCCCCTTAGCTGTAGTACAGCTAGGATACCCTTCTGCCCACAAAAATGAGTCAACGCTGCGATTGAGGGACAACCAAGAACTGAGGACTGGGATGCCCAGCCTGCTTTTTATTTAGGTTACATGCACACAGGGCACTCCCAGGGGGGGAAGCATAAAATCCCCCATCACACATTTAGACAAAGCCCTTGGACAGGCCACCGCAGATAACAAGTACACACAAGAAAACAATTGAGTCCTTCTTATCACCTAGCAGTGAATGCTTATCACAAACTTAATTACAGTACACAATATGCTAGGAAACCTGCCTCAGAAAATAGTTTTCTCAAAACTGAACAGAGTTAACCCTTTATGAAATGATACTTGTTACAGTTTTCTTGGAGCCCTTCTTAGGCGCTGGCTTGGCTGGTTCAGGCATTGCTGCTGGGAAATAAGTTTCTTCACAACAAAATAACTAATGCTTCTGTAACACTCCTCCTATTGCTACATATAACCCTCCCTATAACTCCTCCTATTGTACCATATAACCCTCCCTATATCTCCTCCTATTGCACCATATAACCCTCCCTATAACTGCTCCTATTGCATCATATAACCCTCCCTATATCTCCTCCTATTGCTCCATATAACACTCCCTATAACTCCTCCTATTGCACCATATAACCCTCCCTATAACTCCTCCTATTGCTACATATAACCCTCCCTATAACTCCTCATATTGTACCATATAACCCTCCCTATATCTCCTCCTATTGCACCATATAACTCTCCCTATAACTCCTCCTATTGCTACATATAACCCTCAGGGTCAAGGATGCCTTCTGACCCAAGAAGGAGTGGTGTTTTGTTGGATACTGTGTCTAATCCAGGCCCAGCCTTTCAGCCCATGGAATTCCCAAATGCTAAAGTCAGTAATTCATCTAAGGAAAGTTTATTGAGGAAAAGTCTGGCTTTTTTTGGAGAAGAAACAAAGGGATGCTTAAAACAGCAGTGATGCTTTGAGAAAACTAGTGTTGGAGTTAAAGGAACAAAAGCAAATTTTGAAAAAGAAAATGGCTGGTGTTTTACATGAGGATGAAAAGGCTGAGTTACAGTGTGAGGCTGAGCAAGCAGACACTGAGATTTGTGCACTAGAGAGAGTTCTGGAGGAAAATAATGAAAACATTGAAAGACTGAGAGGTGATATAAGTAAAGAAGAACAAAAAATGTATCAGCTGCAAAAGGTAAATCCTTTAAAGTTAAAGAAAGGGAAAAAGTCTGAAAAGGTTTTAAGAAATATCAGTCAAGTACCTGAGATTCTTTCTGTTTTGGCAAAACCTGTGATAATGTCTGGAGTTGCTGTAAAAAGAATGACTGGTGCTTGTGAGCCCAGCAAGGTGAGAGAGGCTGGGGTAATCAGCAGACAGGGGAGCCCAGCAAGGTGAGAGAGGCTGGGGTAATCAGCAGACAGGGGAGCCCAGCAAGGTGAGAGAGGCTGGGGTAATCAGCAGGCAGGGGAGCCCAGCAAGGTGAGAGAGGCTGGGGTAATCAGCAGACAGGGGAGCCCAGCAAGGTGAGAGAGGCTGGGGTAATCAGCAGACAGGGGAGCCCAGCAAGGTGAGAGAGGCTGGGGTAATCAGCAGACAGGGGAGCCCAGCAAGGTGAGAAAGGCCGGCGGTAATCAGCAGACAGGGGAGCCCAGCAAGGTGAGAGAGGCTGGGGGTAATCAGCAGACAGGGGAGCCCAGCAAGGTGAGAGAGGCTGGGGGTAATCAGCAGACAGGGGAGCCCAGCAAGGTGAGAGAGGCTGGGGGTAATCGGCAGACAGGGGAGCCCAGCAAGGTGAGAGAAGAGGCTGGGGTAATCAGCAGACAGGGGAGCCCAGCAAGGTGAGAAAGGCCGGCGGTAATCAGCAGACAGGGGAGCCCAGCAAGGTGAGAGAGGCTGGGGGTAATCAGCAGACAGGGGAGCCCAGCAAGGTGAGACAGACTGGGGGTAATCAGCAGACAGGGGAACTCAGCAAGGTGAGAGAGGCTGGGGGTAATCGGCAGACAGGGGAGCCTAATAAAGATATTAATGAACCAGCAGGTGAGACCAGCAAACGCAGTCAGCCTGCCGTTTCTAGGACCAGTATTACACCAACAAGAACTCTCAATTTAAGATCCATAAATATAAATGTGACTGTGGATAAAGCTGCTAGACTTGTGCAGGTGATTGCAGCCATGATGGTGAATCTGTTTGAGTTCCTGCACCTGCAGGTGAGCTTCAGCACAGGTGCTGGTGATGTCACACAATCAGCTATACAGCCCAGGATTGAAAATGCTGCAAAACCTGGAAGCATCAGAATGCAATCTGGAATGGGGAACTCAGCTTCTCAGCTGCCAAACAGAGATGGAGTACATTCTGTAAGCAAAACTGGATTGGGATTATTTTCTAATGTAATTAAATCTGGAGGGGAAGCACCTAAAAAGGAGAAATGCTGTACGTATTGTGTATACTGGTCCTGATAAAGATATTCCTGATAGAATATATATTGCAAGGCAGCTATTAATGGACTTTATGGGGCTTTGCTGCTGCAGATGTTAATGCAATGATTCATATTCCTAACTCCCGTCAGTTTGATATAAGTTTTAAATTATCCAAGACTTTGGACTATTAATGGGAGATATTTCATACAACTAAAGAGGATCATATTTGGAAGAACTTAAAGTGAATGTAAATTTTGATGATAAAGTGCCCGTTTTTTAAAAATTCGATTAAAAACAGGGGCACTTTAATTCATCAAAATTTACATTTCACTCATGTTGTGAAAATACTTACCTTTTAATCTTGACAGCCTCTGCATTGCTTCCTCCGCCCGTCGCAAAACCTAAATGAGGAATCCGGCTTCCTCCAATCATGGCATTGAATCAGACACTGATTCCCCGGGTTGGAAGCCGTGATTGGAGCATGACCGATTCGTCATTTCTGACGTAGGAAGAGGCTTGCGACGACCGGGGGAAGCTTGACTGGCTGTCAAGTTTAAAAGGTAAGTATGCTCACAACACGAGTGAAATGCAAATTTTGATGAATTAAAGTAATCCTGTTTTTAATTAAATTTTTAAAAACCGGGAACTTTCTCATGAAAATTTACATTCACTTTAAAGGTGATTCAGTTATCCAAGCAAAGTACTGTGGTGGTTACACTTCTGTTTCATTCTGAAGTAGTAGATTTGGCAGATATTCGCCTAGATTTTGAGTTTTGTCGGTAAAGACCCGCGTAGCTAACGCCGCTTTTTTTCCCAACGCACCCTTAAGACAACGCTGGTATTTAGAGTTGTCTGAGGGGCTGCGTTAGGCTCCAAAAAGGGTTGAGCCTAATGTACCGCTACTTCAACCCTCAATACCAGCGTTGCTTACGGTAGCGGTAAGCAGCTAAAACGTGCTCGTGCACGATTTCCCCATAGGAAACAATGGGGCAGTTTGGGCTGAAAAAAAAACCTGCAAAAAAGCAGCGTTCAGCTCTTAACGCAGCCCCATTGTCTCCTATAGGGAAACAGTTTCTAAGTCTGCACCTAACACCCTAACATGAATCCCGAGTCTAAACACCCCTAACCTTACACTTATTAACCCTAATCTGCCGCCCCCGCTATAGCTGACATCTGCATTATATTACTAACCCCTAATGTGCCGCTCTGGACACCACCGCAACCTACATTATACCTATGTACCCCTAATCTGCTGCCCCTAACATCGCTGACCCCTATATTATATTTATTAACCCTAATCTGCCCCCCAATGTCGCCGCTACCTTACCCCTAATCTGCCGACCGGACCTCGCCGCTACTCTAATAAATGTATTAACCCTAAACCGCCGCACTCCCGCCTCGCAAACCCTATAATAAATAGTATTAACCCCTAATCTGCCTCCCTAACATCGCCGCCACCTAACTTCAAGTATTAACCCCTAATCTGCTGACCGAACCTCGCCGCTACTATAATAATGTATTAACCCCTAAAGCTAGTCTAACCCTAACACCCCCTAAATTAAATATAATTTTAATCTAACGAAATAAATTAAATATTATTAACTAAAGTATTCCTATTTAAATCTAAATACTTACCTGTAAAATAACCCTAATATGCTGCAATATAACAAATAATTATATTGTAGCTATTTTAGGATTTATATTTTTTTACAGGCAACTTTGTATTTATTTTAACTAGGTACAATAGCTATTAAATAGTTATTTACTATTTAATAGCTACCTAGTTAAAATAATTACAAAATTACCTGTAAAATAAATCCTAACCTAAGTTACAATTAAACCTAACACTACACTATCAATAAATAAATTAAATCAATTAACTACAAGTACCTACAATTACCTACAATTAAATAAACTAAACTAAATTACAAAAAAACAAACACTAAATTACAAAAAATAAAAAAGATTACAAGAATTTAAGCTAATTACACCTACTCTAAGCCCCCTAATAAAATAACAAAGTCCCCAAAATAATAAAGGTCCCTACCCTATTCTAAATTAAAAAGTAACCAGCTCTTTTACCAGCCCTGAAAAGGGCTTTTTGTGGGGCATGCCCCAAAGTAAACAGCTCCTTTGCCTGTAAAAAAAAAACACAATACCACCCCCAACATTACAACCCACCACCCACATACCCCTACTCTAACCCAAACCCCCCTTAAATAAACCTAACACTGCCCCCTGAAGATCTCCCTACCTTGAGTCGTGTTCACCCAGCCGGGCACCGATGGACCAAAAGAGGACATCCAGAGCGCAGAAGTCTTCATCCTATCCGGGCAGAAGAGGACATCTGGACTGGCAGACATCTTCATCCAAGCGGCATCTTCTATCTTCATCCATCTGACGAGGAGCGGCTCCATCTTCAAGACCTCCAGCGCGGAACATCCTCTTCCTTCCCACGACTACCGACGAATGAAGGTTCCTTTAAGTGATGTCATCCAAGATGGCGTCCCTCGAATTCCGATTGGCTGATAGGATTCTATCAGCCAATCGGAATTAAGGTAGGAAAAATCTGATTGGCTGATTGAATCAGCCAATCAGATTCAAGTTCAATCGGATTGGCTTATCCAATCAGCCAATCAGATTGAGCTTGCATTCTATTGGCTGATCGGAACAGCCAATAGAATGCAAGATCAATCTGATTGGATCAGCCAATGGGATTGAACTTGAATCTGATTGGCTGATTCAATCAGCCAATCAGATTTTTCCTACCTTAATTCCGATTGGCTGATAGAATCCTATCAGCCAATCGGAATTCGAGGGACGCCATCTTGGATGACATCACTTAAAGGAACCTTCATTCGTCGGTAGTCGTGGAAGGAAGAGGATGCTCCGCGCCGGAGGTCTTGAAGATGGAGCCGCTCCTCATCGGATGGATGAAGATAGAAGATGCAGCTTGGATGAAGATGTCTGCCGGTCCGGATGTCCTCTTCTGCCCGGATAGGATGAAGACTTCTGCCGCTCCGGATGTCCTCTTTTGGTCCATCGGTGCCCGGCTGGGTGAACACGACTCAAGGTAGGGAGATCTTCAGGGGGTAGTGTTAGGTTTATTTAAGGGGGGTTTGGTTAGAGTAGGGTATGTGAGTGTTGTGGGTTGATATTGTGTGTTTTTTTACAGGCAAAGGAGCTGTTTACTTTGGGGCATGCCCGCAAAAAGCTCTTTTAAGGGCTGGTAAAAGAGCTGGTTACTTTTTATTTAGAATAGGGTAGGGACCTTTATTATTTTGGGGCTTTGTTATTTTATTAGGGGGCTTAGAGTAGGTGTAATTAGCTTAAAATTCTTGTAATCTTTTTTTATTTTTTGTAATTTAGTGTTTGTTTTTTTTGTAATTTAGTTTAGTTTATTTAATTGTAGGTAATTGTAGGTACTTGTAGTTAATTGATTTAATTTATTTATTGATAGTGTAGTGTTAGGTTTAATTGTAACTTAGGTTAGGATTTATTTTACAGGTAATTTTGTAATTATTTTAACTAGGTAGCTATTAAATAGTAAATAATGATTTAATAGCTATTGTACCTAGTTAAAATAAATACAAAGTTGCCTGTAAAATAAATATAAATCCTAAAATAGCTACAATATAATTATTCGTTATATTGTAGCTATATTAGGGTTTATTTTACAGGTAAGTATTTAGATTTAAATAGGAATACTTTAGTTAATAATATTTAATTTATTTCGTTAGATTAAAATTATATTTAATTTAGGGGGGTGTTAGGGTTAGACTTAGCTTTAGGGGTTAATACATTTATTATAGTAGCGGCGAGGTCCGGTCAGCAGATTAGGGGTTAATACTTGAAGTTAGGTGGCGGCGATGTTAGGGAGGGCAGATTAGGGGTTAGTACTATTTATTATAGGGTTTGCGAGGCGGGAGTGTGGCGGTTTAGGGGTTAATACATTTATTAGAGTAGTGGCGAGGTCGGTCGGCAGATTTGAGGTTAATAAGTGTAGGTAAGGTAGCGGCGACATTGGGGGGGGGCAGATTAGGGGTTAATAAATATAATATAGGGGTCAGCGATGTTAGGGGCAGCAGATTAGGGGTTCATAGGGATAATGTAGGTGGCGGCGGTGTGCGGTCAGCAGATTAGGGGTTAAAAATATTACTATAGTGGCGGCGATGTGGGGGGTCCTCGGTTTAGGGGTACATAGGTAGTTTATGGGTGTTAGTGTACTTTAGAGCACAGTAGTTAAAGGGACAGTCTACACCAGAATTTTTATTGTTTTAAAAGATAGATAATCCCTTTATTACCCATTCCCCAGTTTTGCATAACCAACACAGTTATATTAATATACTTTTAACCTCTGTGATTATCTTGTATCCAAGCCTCTGCAAACTGCCCCTTTTTTCAGTTCTTTTGAACATCCTTGCAGTCTAGCCAATCAGTGCCTGCTCCCAGATAACTTCATGTGCACGAGCACAGTGTTATCTATATGAAATACGTGAACTAACACCCTCTAGTGGTGAAAAACTGTTAAATGCAATCTGAAAGAGGTGGCTTCAAGGTCTAAGAAATTAGCATATGAAACTCCTAGGTTAAGCTTTCAATTAAGAATACCAAGAGAACAAAGCAAAATTGGTGATAAAAGTAAATTGGAAAATTGTTTAAAATTACATGCCCTATCTGAATCATGAAAGTTTATTTTGGCCTAGACTGTCCCTTTAAGAGCTTTATAAACCGGCGTTAGCCCAGAAAGCTCTTAACTACTGACTTTTTTCTGTGGCTGGAGTCTTGTCGGTAGAGGGTCTACCGCTCACTTCAGCCAAGACTCTAAATACCAGCGTTAGGAAGATCCCATTGAAAAGATAGGATACGCAATTGACGTAAGGGGATCTGCGGTATGGAAAAGTCGTGGCTGGAAAGTGAGCGTTAGACCCTTTCCTGCCTGACTCTAAATACCAGCGGCCGGCCAAAACCAGCGTTAGGACCCCTTAACGCTGCTTTTGATGGCTAACGCAGAACTCTAAATCTAGCCGATTGTTTATTGGCTTAACAGGCATTGCCGTTTGTTGGAGGAACCTCAACAAGTTTATGATGAAGATGGTATATGGAGCGGAGGCTGGCATCTAAGAGTGCATTTAAGGTAGGATGGAGGAAGGACGCAACATCTGCCTCAAAGCTTCTTTATTGGCTCAGAGAGAGGTGTCTGCTATTATCCTGGTCAACCTAGGACTTGCTACAAGTGTAGTTCCAATAGGCACCTTGCCTACAGCTGTGATAAAGTGAAGTGCTCAAAATGTAACTGTCGGGGACCTTCTAAATATGAATGCAAACAGGATTTTATTGGCAATTTATGTTCTATTACTGGCCACAGTTTCAGCAACATCCTGAGGCATCTCATAATAATGAGAGAGAGGTACAGCTGGATAACTTGTTATCTGATGATATGACTGATTTGTTTCAGTAAATGTCTAGTAAGATGAATCCTGAGCCAAAGTCTAAAGAATCACTAGTGGATCAGAGCTTAGTGCAGATGGAGGATTTTGGAATGGACATTAATGTTGAGTTACCTGATGAGGGAATGTTGCAAGCGGGTGAGATGTCTGTTCACAAATCAGATGATTTTCAGCTTGTGCAACAGAAAAGCCGGAGACTAAAATCACAACAGGCGGCTGTTCAAGGTAAAAGAAAAAGGTGTGCGGATGAAAGGGCAGCCATCTTTTAAGGATACTTTTAGGAAGTATGCTGTTTTGGATGATGAATCGGTAAACACCGCTGGATATAAAGTAGAGACATCTGATTCCAAGATCAAAATCTTTGGACGAGCTGTGTCAGAAGGAAAAAGATACAGTGTCCTTATCTTTTAAGAGATGGGATCATATGGTGATGATGTGGGTAGGAAAAAGAAAAGTCTCTAGCTCTGAACTTTAAGGCATTATTGTGTTCTTAAGTGTTGGCTCCTTGAATGTGAACAGTTGAACAGGTTAAATCTAAAAGAGAAGGACTCTTATATACCAGTTTCTCAGAATGAGAATTTGAATATGTTCTGTTACAGGAGACTAGATTTATTGATACCTCTGAGGTTTATTGGGCAAAAAGAGACTGGGTGGAAGGATCATCTTTATGTCATTTGGGACTGAGAACTATGATGGTGTTGGAATTTTATTCATGCACTGTAATATTACTGTGGAGAGAATAATTGAAATTGTGGAGGGAAGATGTCTAATATTAGATGTCATTATTAATGGTATAAGTTACAGGTTAAATTAATGTTTATGCAGCACAGTCTATGAGGCCTATTTATCAAAGGTCCGACAGACCTCGCTGAATGCAATACGCTCTCCGTATTCAGCATTGCACCAGCAGCTCTTGTGAGCTGCTGTTGCAACACCGCCCCCTGCAGATTCGCGGCCAATCAGCTCGCCAGAAGAAACACGGGCCCTCAAGCTCCATTCGGAGTTTGATAAATGGGCCTCTATAGCTGAGAGGAAAACTTGTTCAAGCTGATTAGGCCCTTTTTGTTGTATCTGTAAATCAAATTAATTTTTAAGGTTGAGGATGTCTTGGAGTTAATTGTAAATGAGTTAAAACATATTAAGAGGGAAGAAAACTTTAAAAATTGGCGAAACATTGTTTTAAATGTTAGAGTTTAAGATATAATATGTTTTGTATTTGTATATTGTTTGTTGTTTGATCTTTTTCTGTAATTGTGTTATTGTATGTATTTTTGTTGCTTGAAATTTTAACAAAAAAAATCCTATTGCTCCATATAACCCTCCCTATAACTCATCCTATTGCTCCATATAACACTCCCTATAACTCCTCCTATTGCTCCATATAACCCTCCCTATAACTCCTCCTATTGCTACATATAACCCTCCCTATAGCACCTCCTATTGTTACATATAACCCTCCCTATAGCACCTCCTATTGTTACATATAACCCTCCCTATAACACCTCCTATTGTTACATATAACCCTCCCTATAACTCCTCCTATTGTTACATATAACCCTCCTTATAACTAATCCTATTGCTCCATATAACACTCCCTATAACTCCTGCTATTGCTCCATATAACATCCCTATAACTCATCCTATTGCTCCATATAAACACTCCCTATAACTCCTCCTATTGCTACATTTAACCCTCCCTATAACTCCTCCTATTGCTACATATAACCCTCCTATAACACCTCCTATTGTTACATATAACCCTCCCTATAACACCTCCTATTGCTCCATATAACACTCCCTATAACTCCTCCTATTGCTACATATAACCCTCCCTATAACTCCTCCTATTGCTCCATATAACACTCCCTAAACTCCTCCTATTGCTACATATAACTCCCTATAACTCCTCATATTGCTTCATATAACCCTCCCTATAACTCCTCATATTGCTTCATATAACCCTCCCTATAACTCCTCATATTGCACCATATAACCTCTCTATAACTCCTCCTATTGCACCATATAACCCTCTCTATAACTCCTCCTATTGCTCCATATAACTCCTCCTATTGCTCCATATAACCCTCCCTATAACTCCTCCTATTGCTCCATATAACCCTCCCTATAACTCCTCATATTGCACCATATAACCCTCCCTATAACTCCTCCTATTGCTCCATATAACTCCTCCTATTGCTCCATATAACCCTCCCTATAACTCCTCCTATTGCTCCATATAACCCTCTTATAACTCCTCCTATTGCTCATATAACCCTCCCTATAACTCCTCCTATTGCTCCATATAACACTCCCTATAACTACTCCTATTGCTACTTATAACCTTCCCTAAAACTCCTCCTATTGCTCCATATAACCCTCCCTATAACTCCTCCTATTGCTCCATATAACCCTCTCTATAACTCCTCCTATTGCTCCATATAACCCTCCCTATAACTCCTCCTATTGCTCCATATAACCCTCCCTATAACACCTCCTATTGCTACATATAACCCTCCCTATAACACCTCCTATTGTTACATATAACCCTCCCTATAACTCTCCTATTGCTCCATATAACCCTCCCTATAACTCCTCCTATTGCTCCATATAACCCTCCCTATAACTCCTCCTATTGCTCCATATAACCCTCCCTATAACTCCTCTATTGCTACATATAACACTCCATATAACTCCTCCTATTGCTCCATATAACACTCCCTAACACTCCCTTCTATTGCACCATATAACCCTCCCTATAAACTCCTCCTATTGCTCCATATAACACTCCCTAACACTCCTTCTATTGCAAATATACTCCTATAACACCTCTATTGCTCCATATAACCCTCTATAACACCTCCTATTGCTCCATATAATCCTCCCTATAACACCTCCTATTGTCCATATAACCTCCCTATAACACCTCCTATTGCTACATATAACCCTCCTATAACTCCTCCTATTGCTACATATAACCCTCCTATAACTCCTCTATTGCTACATATAACCCTCCCTATAACTCCTCCTATTGCTACATATAACCCTCCTATAACCTCCTATTGCTACATATACCCTCCTATACTCCTCTATTGCTCCATATAACCCTCCCTATAACTCCTCCTATTGCTACATATAACCCTCCTATAAAACCTCATATTGCTACATATAACCCTCCTATAACACCTCAATTGCTACATATAACCCTCCCTATAACACCTATTGCTACATATAACCCTCCCTATAACCTCCTATTGCTACATAAACCCTCCCTATAAACCTCCTATTGCTACATATAAACCCTCTCTATAACACCTCATATTGCTCATATAACCCTCCCTATAACTCCTCTTGCTACATATAACCTCCTATAACACCTCATATTGCTACATATAACCCTCCCTATAACTCCTCCTATTGCGCCTTATAACTCCTCCTATAACTCTCTATTGATCCATATAACCCTCCTATAACTCTCCTATTGCTCCATATAACCCTCCGTATAACTCTCTATTGCTCCATATAACCCTCCTATAAACCTCTATTGCTCCATATAACCCTCCGTATAACTCCTCCTATTGCACCATATAACCCCTCCTATAACGCTCCTATTGCACCATATAACCCCCGTATAACTCCTCCTATTGACATATAACCCTCCCTATAACTCCTCCTATTGCTACATATAACCCCCCCTATAACTCCTCCTATTGTACATATAACCCTCCCTATAACTCCTCCTATTGCTACATATAACCCTCCCTATAACTCCTCCTATTGACATATAACCCTCCCTATAACTCCTCCTATTGTACATATAACCCTCCCTATAACACTCCTATTGCTACATAACCCTCCTATAACTCCTCTATTGCTACATATAACCCTATATAAACTCCTCCTATTGCTACATATAACCCTCCTATAACTCCTCCTATTGCTACATATAACCCCCCTATAACTCCTCCTATTGCTCCATATAACCCTCCCTATAACTCCTCCTATTGCTCCATATCCTACTAACCTCCTACCCCTATAACACTCACTCCTATTGCTCATATAACCCTCCCTATAACACCTCCTATTGCTCCATATAACCTCCTAACACCTCCTATTGCTCCATATAACACTCCCTAACTCCTCCTATTGCTCCATATAACCCTCCCTATAACACTCTATTGTCCATATAACCCTCTCTATAACACCTCTATTGCCATATAACCTCCTATATCTATAACCCTCCCTATAACTCCTCCTATTGCTCCATGTAACCCTCCCTATAACACTTTCTATTGATCCATATAACCCTCTCTATAACTCCTCCTATTGCTCCTATAACCCTTCCTATATCTCTGCTTCTTTATATAAACCATTCTATAACCCCTCTTGTAACCCCATACAGCCCTTCCTATAACTGCTCCTATTGCTTACAGGTCAGTGCGTACGGGTTTATGACAGACGATTACACTCGATACTCGGATCATTACTATGACAAGAACAAACTGAAGATGACATTGTACATTAACCATGATTTCCTTCTAGAGCGAGATTTGTGGAGACGCCTAAACAACGAAAATATTATCAAACTATATAAGCGAACATAAAGACTCCACTACTGCAGGCACAGAAGTGTTATGCGGAAGATGCTTTTGTTGCTATTTTCGCACCCCTTGTGGTGTGGACAATTCAGGAAACAGTGAATTACCTCCAACCTAGGTCATAGACCGACCGAAAAAAATATGTTTTGTTAACAGAAAAGTGTTTGATTTTAAAATGACTGTGAATTCTATTTTGTGATTAAGATTTTCTTTTTTTAAAGGGACGTGAGACCTGCAAATTTTATTTCATGATTCAGATAAAACATACAATTTAAAACAATTTTCTAATTTACTTCTATTATCAAATATTCTTCATTCTCTTGGTATCTTATGTTAAAAAACATGGAAGGAAGCTCAGGAGCGTGCATGTGTCTAGAGCACTATATGGCAACAGTTTTGTAAGAATGTTTTCTATTTCTTAGAGCACTAAATGGCAGCACTATTTCCTGCATGTAGTGCTCAAGACACCTACCTAGGTATCACTTCAACAAAAAACACCAAAGTAAATTTGATAATAGAAGTAAATTGGAAAGTTTGTTATAACCATGTGCACTTTCTGATTCACATATATATTTTTTTGAGTTTCATATCTCTTTAATTGAATTTCTGGCAGCACCATGGATATCTCTGCTGGCCTCTCTCTGATACCATATAAGTTAACCCTTGACTGCCAGTGAGGGCAACAATGCATTGTACAGCAACACATACCCACAGTCCTATTTTGGCAGCCAAAGGGTTAACACAGCCTTTGCTCTCATTTGCATATCTCTGTATAGTTCCCTTCCCTCCTCTGTGCGCCACCTCATCTCCCTGTCCCAAAAGCAGAACTATGTGTCCCCGAGTTGCTAGGTGACGTTTTGTAAACCAGTATTCTCTCCCATTACAAAGGAACCCTTTCTGTGCGCCCGAGGCTGCGGATTAGTTGTGGCTCTATAGTTTATGCTCACTATTCTGCATTTAATTCACAGAAACTCTACTCTTCTATTTCTCTCTAAACTTAAAGGGATGTTTTGACTCAGGAAATGTGGATGCATATGAAAAAGTGCTATTTAAATATGTTGATTTTTTTTTTTTTTGCATTAAAAAGATTAAATATTTTAAAGCTGTTTTAGTTTGATTTGAAAACTAACGAGATCTGTGGGAGAGAAAAGGGGGAGAAACTCACTGGCTTATGAGGAAAACTCTCCACGCTGTTGGTGGTCAGTGGGTTAGATTCATTGATAAAGACTAAGTTCATGTTCGAAATTCATTTAAGGGGACAGTCTAGTAAAAACTAAACTTTCATGATTCAGAAAATAATGCAATTTTATGCAAATTTCAAATGTACTTTTATCATCAACTTTGCTTTGTTCTCTTGTTTTCTTTGTTGAAAGCTTAACCTAGGTAAGCTCATATGCTAATTTTTAACCCTTGAAGGCTGCCTCTTGTCTCACTGCATTTTGACAATTTTTGATAGTTAGACACTCCTAGTTCATGTGTGCCATATAGATAAACATGGTGCTCACTCCTGTGGAGTAATTTATGAGTCAGCACTGATTGGCTAAAATACAATTATGTTAAAAAGAACAGAGAGAATGAAGAAGTCTTCAGAGGGTAATCACAGAGGAAAAACGTGTATTAATATAACCGTGTTGGTTATGCAAAAGTGGGTAATGTGTAATGAAGGGATCTGTTTAAAGAATAAAACTTCTGGCGTAGACTGTCCCTTTGTGGCTTGTTTCACCTATTGTATTTAGCCTTTGGTTAGTGGATGTCCCTTTCATGAACATATAAAGTTCCATTAAGTGCCTCAATATGAGAAATATTGTACAGCAAACAAGTACCCCAAGTTTTCAAATGCATGCATGGGTGAAACACACTATTAACCCCAGTCAATTAAATAATAATAAAAAAAAAACTATTTTTCATTAATAAAATTATCCAAATCATTAACTCAACAAACACACATGCCCAATATACCCACAATGCCCTGTTCAAATCCCTTAAAAAGGAATGTTTACTTGTCTCTACTATTTTGGGACACAACATGTTAATTGTACACAACACCTATTAGCATCACTGCATAGTATTAAAGGGCTCAATCAGCACTCAGGCCTGTAATGTAATCTCTAATCCCAAAAATCACTATTTTGTTACTCATTAATCATGTGAATTTTCTTTTTATTACAAAATTGGGAGATTAAAGGGACATTAAAATCATTTTTCTTGATTTAGACAGAGCATCTCATTTTAAACAATTTTCCAGTTTATTTCTATGATATCATTTGCTTTGTTCTTTTTTTATCGTTTGCTGAAAAGCATAATAAGGTAGGCTAAAAAGTAGCAATGCACTGCTGAGTGCTAGCTATACACATATGGTGAACCAATTATTATTATCATTTATTTGTGTAGCTCCACAAAATTCTGTAGCGCTGGGTACAATGATATGGGTATACAATGACAAGGATTTGTACTAAAATACAAAACATAGCAAACTAAACAAATCTAGTACAGGAGGGAGGGACCCAGCTCGGAGAGCTCACAGCCTATGGGTTGAGGGTGCAGAGACATTAGGTTTGGGGTAGCTTGTCACATGGATTGTAGTTGCAGCAGTGAGTCAGGCAGTTCAATAATTATTTTGGCTATGATGAGAGGTGGAGGAGAGATGGTAAGCCTCTCTGAATAGGTGAGTTTTCAAGGAGCGTCTGAGCTATACAAGGTTGGAGTCTTATGGAGTGGGATAGAGAGTTCCAGAGGACAGGAGCAGCACATGAGAAGTCTTGGAGATAGGAGTGGGATGTAGAGATAACAGGAGTGGAAAGAGTGGAGAGGACAGGATGGGGAATATTTGGAGATAAGAGAGGATATAAAGTTAAGAGTGAGGATGTTGAGTGCTTTTTAAGTTAGAATTAATAGTGTATGCGGAGCTAGAGTAGAGACTGGCAGAGCGGAGCAGCTGATGTAAATCTGTGACTTAGGTGGATGAGTCTAATTCATAATAGATAGGATAGAGGAGAGGCAGTGTTTTGGAACGCCATTTAGAAGAAGATTGCAATAGTCAGTGTGAGACAAATGAGGGAATTAATTAGTATTTTTGTAGTTTTTTTGAGTAAGGAAGGGACGAATTCTGGAAATGTTGCGTAGAAAGAGAGAGATATCAGGAGAGGAAAGATGGATTTGGGTATCATCCACCTATAAGTGGTACTAGAAGCTAAAGGAGGCTATAAGTTTTCAAAGGGAGGATGTATAGAGCCAGAAAAGCAAGGGGTCCAAGACAGAGCCTTGCAGTACTCCAGCTGAGAGAGGCAAAGGATTAGAAGATATGTTGCTAAAGGAAAATGAAAACCAGCAGTTTGAGAGATATGAGGCAAACCAGGAGAGGGCTGTGTCTGGAGGCCTTTTGTTTTAGCTGATAGGTAATTTTTTACTTTAGTGAGAGCGGTTTCAGTGTTTAGGGTGGAAACCAGATTGTAGTGGATCAAGTAAGGAGTTAGTTGTGAGAAATTGAGAGTTAGCCGATTATAGACCAGTCATTAGACATGTGCGGTTCGTTTCGGATTAATTCGGAAATTCGGTAAATTCGGAGATTCGGATCGATTCGGATTTCCAAATTAAAATACTTCCGAATCTACCGAATGAATCCGAAATAGCTGCCGTATCTCCGAATAAATCCGAATTAGCTCGTTAAAATTCGGCATTTCCCCATAGGAAACAATGGGAGTTTCGGCTGAAAAAAAACTAACACCGCAGCCCATTGTTTCCTATGGGGAAACACTAAGTCTGCACCTAACACCCTAACATGTACCCCGAGTCTCTAAAACCCCTAATCTGCTGCCTCCGCTATCGCTGACACCTTCATTATTTTATTAACCCCTAATCTGCCGACCGAATATCGCCGCCACCTACATTATATCTATTAACCCCTAATCTGCTGTCCCTAACACCGCCGACCCCTACATTATAGTTATTAACCCCTAATCTGCCCCCCCCAACGTCGCCGCAATCTAACTACAAGTATTAACCCCTAATCTGCCGACCCGATATCGCCGCGCCTACATTATAGCTATTAACCCCTAATCTGCTGTCCCTAACCGCCGACCCCTACATTATAGTTATTAACCCTAATCTGCCCCCCCCAACGTCGCCACAATCTAACTACAAGTATTAACCCCTAATCTGCCGACCGCAAATCGCCGCAACTATAATAAATGTATTAACCCCTAAACCGCCGCACTCCCGCCTCGCAAACACTATAATACATTTTATTAACCCCTAATCTGCCCTCCCTAACATCGCCGCCACCTACCTACAATTATTAACCCCTAATCTCCCGCCCCCAACGTCGCCGCTACTATAATAAGGTTATTAACCCCTAAACCTAAGTCTAACCCTAACACTAACACCCCCTAACTTAAATATAATTTAAATAAAACGAAATAAATTTACTATAGTTAAATAAATGAATCCTATTTAAAACTAAAGACTTACCTGTAAAATAAACCCTAAGATAGCTGCAATATAACTTATAGTTACATTGTAGCTATTTTAGGATTTATATTTATTTTACAGGCAACTTTGTATTTATTTTAACTAGGTACAATAGTTATTAAATAGTTAATAACTATTTAATAACTACCTAGCTAAAATAAATACAAATTTACCTGTAAAATAAATCCTAACCTAAGTTACAATTACACCTAACACTACACTATCATTAAATTAATTAAATAAATGACTCATATTTAAAACTAAATACTTACCTGTAAAATAAACCCTAATATAGCTGCAATATAACTAATAATTACATTGTAGCTATTTTAGCATTTATATTTATTTTACAGGCAACTTTGTATTTATTTTAACTAGGTACAATAGCTATTAAATGGTTATTGACTAATTAATAGCTACCTAGTTAAAATAATTACAAAATTACCTGTAAAATAAATCCTAACCTAAATTACAATAAAACCTAACACTACACTATCATTAAATAAATTAACTACAAGTACCTACAATTATCTACAATTAAAGGGACACTGTACCCAAATTTTTTCTTTTGTGATAAAGATAGAGCATGCAATTTTAAGCAACTTTCTAATTTACTTCTATTATCAATTTTTCTTTGTTCTCTTGATATCTTTATTTGAAAAAGAAGGCATCTAAGCTGAGGAGCCAGCAGATTTGTGGTTCAGAACCATGGACAGCAATTGTTTATTGATGCTGCCCAATCAGCAAGGACAACCCAGGTTGTTCACCAAAAATGGGCCGGCATCTAAACTTAAATTCTTGCTTTTCAAATAAACATTCCAAGAGAATGAAGAAAATTTGATAATAGGAGTACATTAGAAAGTTGCTTCAAATTGCATGCTCTATCTGAATCACAAAAGATAAAATTTGGGTACAGTGTCCCTTTAAATAAACTAAAGTACAAACCCCCCCCACTAAATTACAAAAAATAAAAAACCACTAAATTACAAAAAATAAAAAAATATTACAAGAATTTTAAACTAATTACACCTAATCTAAGCCCCCTAATAAAATAACAAAGCCCCCCAAAATAAAAAAAATGCCCTACCCTATACTAAATTACAAAAGTTAACAGCTCTATTACCTTACCAGCCTGAACAGGGCCCTTAGCGGGGCATGCCCCAAAGAAAACAGCTCTTTTGCCTGTAAAAAAAAAAAACACAATCCCCCCCCCCCATTACAACCCACCACCCACATACCCCGACGCTAACCCAAACCCCCCAAAAATAAACCTAACACTACCCCCTGAAGATCTCCCTACTTGAGTCGTGTTCACCCAGCCGGGCCGAAGTCTTCATCCGATGGGGCAGAAGAGGACATCCAGACCGGCAGAAGTCTTCATCCAAGCGGGGCAAGAAGAGGTCTTCCATCCATCATACAAGTACCAAAATACAAACAAACACTAAATTACCAAAAATAATAAATATTACAATAATTTTAAACTAATTACACCTAATCTAAGCCCCCTACTAGCTATTAATATAGCTTCAATATAACTAATAGTTACATTGTAGCTATTTTAGGATTTATATGTATTTTACAGGCAACTTTGTATTTATTTTAACTAGGTACAATAGTTATTAAATAGTTAATAACTATTTAATAACTACCTAGCTAAAATAAATACAAATTTACCTGTAAAATAAATCATAACCTAAGTTACAATTACACCTAACACTACACTATCATTAAATTAACTAAATAAATTAATCCTATATAAAACTAAAGACTTACCTGTAAAATAAACCCTAATATAGCTGCAATATAACTAATAGTTACATTGTAGCTATTTTAGCATTTATATTTATTGTACAGGCAACTTTGTATTCATTTTAACTAGGTTCAATAGCTATTAAATAGATATTTACTGTTTAATAGCTACTTAGTTAAAATAATTACAAAATTACCTGTACAATAAATCCTAACCTAAGTTACTATTAAACCTAACACTACACTATCATTAAATAAATTAACTACAAGTACCTACAATTAAATACAATGAAATAAACTAAACTAAATTACAAAAAATAAAAAAATTACAAGAATTTTAAACTAATTACACCTAATCTAAGCCCCCTATAAAATAACAAAGCCCCCAAATAAAAAAAATGCCCTACCCTATACTAAATTACAAAAGTAATCAGCTCTATTACCTTACCAGCCCTTAAAAGGGCCTTTTGCGGGGGCATGCCCCAAAGAAAACAGGAATCAGCCAATCAGATTGACCTCGCATTCTATTGGCTGTTCCGATCAGCCAATAGAATGCGAGCTCAATCTGATTGGCTGATTGGATCAGCCAATCGGATTGAACTTGAATTGATTGGCTGATTGAATCAGCCAATCAGATTTTTCCTACCTTAATTCGATTGGCTGATAGAATCCTATCAGCCAATCGGAATTCAAGGGACGCCATCTTGGATGACGTCACTTAAAGGTACAGTCACCTAGTCGTCGGATCAAGAGAAGAGGATGCTCTGCGTGGGATGTCTTCAGGATGCTGCCGCTCCGGATGGATGAACAGAGAAGATGCCGCCTGGATCAAGACTTCTGATGGATGGAAGACCTCTTCTTGCCCCGCTTGGATGAAGACTTCTGCCGGTCTGGATGTCCTCTTCTGCCCGATCGGATGAAGACTTCGGCCCGCTGGGTGAAGACACGGTAGAGAGATCTTCAGGGGGGTAGTGTTAGGTTTATTTAAGGGGGGTTTGGGTTAGAGTAGGGGTATGTGGGTGGTGGGTTGTAATGTGGGGGGGGTATTGTGTTTTTTTTTACAGGCAAAAGAGCTGTTTTCTTTGGGGCATGCCCCGCAAAAGGCCCTGTTCAGGGCTGGTAAGGTAATAGAGCTGATTACTTTTGTAATTTAGTATGGGTAGGGCATTTTTTTTATTTTGGGGGGCTTTGTTATTTTATTAGGGGGCTTAGATTAGGTGTAATTAGTTTAAAATTCTTGTAATATTTTTTTATTTTTTGTAATTAGTGTTTGTTTTTTTTTGTAATTTAGTGGGGGGGTTTTGTACTTTAGTTTATTTAATTGTAGATAATTGTAGGTACTTGTAGTTAATTTATTTAATGACAGTGTAGTGTTAGGTTTAATTTGTAACTTAGGTTAGGATTTATTTTACAGGTAATTTTGTAATTATTTTAACTAGGTAGCTATTAATTAGTCAATATCTATTTAATAGCTTTTGTACCTAGTTAAAATAAATACAAAGTTGCCTGTAAAATAAATATAAATGCTAAATAGCTACAATGTAACTATTAGTTATATTGCAGCTATCTTAGGGTTTATTTTACAGGTAAGTATTTTGTTTTAAATATGATTCATTTATTTAGTTAATTTAATGATAGTGTAGTATTAGGTGTAATTGTAACTTAGGTTAGGATTTATTTTACAGGTAAATTTGTATTTATTTTAGCTAGGTAGTTATTAAATAGTTATTAACTATTTAATAACTTTTGTACCTAGTTAAAATAAATACAAAGTTGCCTGTAAAATAAAAATAAATCCTAAAATAGCTACAATGTAACTATTAGTTATATTGCAGCTATCTTAGGGTTTATTTTACAGGTAAGTCTTTAGTTTTAAATAGGATTCATTTATTTAACTATAGTAAACTTATTTTGTTTTATTTAAATTATATTTAAGTTAGGGGGTGTTAGTGTTAGGGTTAGACTTAGGTTTAGGGGTTAATAACCTTATTATAGTAGCGGCGACGTTGGGGGGGCAGATTAGGGGTTAATAATTGTAGGTAGGTGGCGGCGATGTTAGGGAGGGCAGATTAGGGGTTAATAAAATGTATTATAGTGTTTGCGAGGGGGAGTGCGGCGGTTTAGGGGTTAATACATTTATTATAGTGGCGGCGATTTGCGGTCGGCAGATTAGGGGTTAATACTTGTAGTTAGATTGTGGCGCCGTTGGGGGGAGGCAGATTAGGGGTTAATAACTATAATGTAGGGGTCGGCGGTGTTAGGGACACCAGATTAGGGGTTAATAGCTATAATGTAGGCGGCGGCGATATCGGGTCGGCAGATTCGGGGTTAATACTTGTAGTTAGATTGCGGCGACGTTGGGGGGGCAGATTAGGGGTTAATAACTATAATGTAGGGGTCGGCGGTGTTAGGGACAGCAGATTAGGGGTTAATAGCTATAATGTAGGCGGCGGCGATTTCGGGTCGGCAGATTAGGGGTTAATACTTGTAGTTAGATTGCGGCGACGTTGGGGGGGCAGATTAGGGGTTAATAACTATAATGTAGGGGTCGGCGGTGGCGGCGATGTTAGGGACAGCAGATTAGGGGTTAATAGCTATAATGTAGGCGGCGGCGATATCGGGTCGGCAGATTAGGGGTTTATACTTGTAGTTAGATTGCGGCGACGTTGGGGGAGGCAGATTAGGGGTTAATAACTATAATGTAGGGGTCGGCGGTGTTAGGGACAGCAGATTAGGGGTTAATAGCTATAATGTAGGCGGCGGCGATATCGGGTCGGCAGATTAGGGGTTAATACTTGTAGTTAGATTGCGGCGACGTTGGGGGAGGCAGATTAGGGGTTAATAACTATAATGTAGGGGTCGGCGGTGTTAGGGACAGCAGATTAGGGGTTAATAGCTATAATGTAGGTTGCGGCGATATCCGATCGGCAGATTAGGGTTTAAATAATGTTATTATAGGGTTTGCGATGTGGGGGGGCCTCGGTTTAGTGGTTCATAGGTAGTTTATGGGTGTTAGTGACTTAGTGTACTAAATGGGTGTTAGTGTACTAAAAACATACCGAATTTCGGAACGGAATAGAACCGAATTCAGCCGAATCCGAATAAATCCGAAACGAATTTATTCGGATCCGAATAAATCCGAAACGAATTTATTCAAATTTTGCCGAATCCGATTCGATCCGAAACGAAATTCGAAAAGTCCGAATCGATCCGAACCGAAAACTAACCAAATTTTTTAGCCGTACACATGTCTACCAGTCATTCCAATAATTTTGAAGCAAAGGGAAGTAAGGAGCCGGTCGATAGTTACAAGGGGTGGAGGGGTCAATCAAAGGCTTTTTTAGAATTGGTGTGATTGATGCATGCTTGAATGTATCAGGAAATGCACCAGCAGTGAGAGACCGGTTAAAGAGGTGAGTTAGGGTAGGGTTAGTGAAGCAGAGAGAGAGGGAAGAAGTTGTGAAGGAAATGGAATAGGATCAAGTGGGTAAGTTGTGAGATGAACAGGGGAAAGTAGCAGACAGTTTTGTTAATAGGACTGGGTTTGAGGGGTGTGAGGTGTAGAAATCTTTTCTAATGGTGTCTTTTATTTTTTAAGTGATCAGCAATAATCTGTGCAGGCAGACATAGAAGGAAGTTAAAGGTTGAGAATTAATACCAGAAGCATTTTAGAATTATGGTCACTGGAAAATAAACAAAACCAATACCAACTGAAATCATCTGCCAAGTGTAAGACTATGATCAATCCCTGTTTCATAGGACCCCTACAAAAAAAGTATTTGTGATTATGTGAGATCCTGAGCTGGACTAGGAAAAAATACAGCTTTTTTGGGGGGGAAACCCTGAAACCAACCATCAAACTTTCTGGGTTTGTTGTTCTTTGACGCCACAACCCATTAAAATGGGCTGTGCTTACAGTGAAATATGATCTCCTATTTTATCATTTTAAATAAACACAAATGCTTCCTTGTCTGTATACCAAAACCCAATGTAATAAAAAAATCAACATTTTATTACTTATCTCTCCAACTCCCCACTGGGGGCGAGATTACATATGCATCGTCACCCACAAAAGCCGACGTTGGCTGTTTTTAGTTGGCCATTCACCCACATCGCAATCTACCTAATAAACAGCTAGATTATGAGTTTTGCGTTATGATTGAAAAAGCATCATTATGGCCCATAACACTGCTTTTTCCCTAACACTGCTATTACAAGTCTTGTAGGTATAGGTGTACCGCACACCTTTTAGCCAGTCACGCAACGTCAGTACCGCACTTTTAAAAAAGTCATTTTTCAATGGGACTCCCATAGCGCCGGTATTACGAGTTTGCCTGGTAGGCCAAAAGTGAGCGGTACACCCTATACTGACAAGATCAGTACCACCATCTAAATTCAGTATTATGAGTTTTACGTTAAAAATCTGTAGCATAAAACTCATAACTAAAGTGTTAAAAAGTACACTAACACCCATAATCTACCTATCAACCCTAAACCAAGGCCATCTCGCATTGCAAACACTATAATAAATTTATTAACCCCTAATCTACCGCCCCGAACATCGCCGCCACTATTAAAATGTATTAAGCCCTATTCCGCCGCTCCCCAACATTGTCGCCACTATAATAAACCTATTAACCCCTAAACCACCGCCCTCCAGCATCGCAAACACTATTTAAATATTATTAACCCTAATCTGCCGTCTGCCCACACTGCCGCTATAATAAACCTATTAACCCCTAAACCGCAAGCCCCCACAACGAAATATACTTAAATAAACTATTAACCCCTAAACCGAAAGCCCGCCACAACGAAATATACTAAAATAAACTATTAACCCCTAAACCTAACGACCCCTAACTTTATATTAAAATTACAATTTCCCTATCTTAAATTAAATTAAAACTTACCTGTAAAATTAAATAAATTAATTTTAAACTAACAATTAAACTAAGATAATTATTAAACTACGATTAAACTAAATACCAACTAAATTAAACTAAACTACACATTAAAAAATCCTAACACTTAAGTATCTAATTACAAAAAAAAATAACTAAATTAAAAAACAAACAAACACTAAATTACGAATAATAAGAAACAAATTATCAAAAAATATAAAAAGAATTAAACTAATCTAATAGCCTATCAAAATAAAAAAAGCCCCCCGAAATAAAAAAAATACAAACATCTCACTACAGTAAAACCCACTCCCCCACCACCAATCCCCAAATAAAATAACTATCTAAAAAAACCTAAGCTCTCCATTGCCCTGAAAAGGGCATTTGTATGGGCATTGCCCTTAAAAGGGCATTTAGCACTTTTACATGCCCAGACCATAATCTAAAAAAAAATAAAACCCACCCAAAAAACCCTTAAATAAACCTAAAACTAACCCCTGACGATCCACTTACAGTTATTGAAGTCCGCTTGAAGGAACCATCCAGTCGGCAAGAAGTCTTCATCCAGCCGGCGAAGTCTTCATCCAGATGGCATCTTCTATCTTCATCCATCCGGCGCGGAGCAGGTCCATCCTGAAGACATCTGGTGAGGAGCGCCCTCCTCATACAGTCGCCGCTGTAAACCGGAACTTTAATGCAAGTGACGTCATCCAAGATGGTGAGATGGTGTCCCTTGCATTCCTATTGGCTGAAAGATTTCAATCAGCCAATAGGACTAGAGCTGCAAAAATCCTATTGGCTGTTCCAATCAGCAATAGAATTTGAGCAGCTCTCATCTATTGGCTGTTCCAATCAGCCAATACGATTGAGCTCTCATCCTATTGGCTGATTGGAACAGCCAAAGAATGAGAGCGGCTCAAATCTATTGGCAGATTGGAACAGCCAATAGGATTTTAGCAGCTCTAATCCTATTGGTTGATTGAAATCTTTCAGTCAATAGGAATGCAAGGGGACACCAACTTGGATGACGTCACTTGCATTAAAGTTCCAGTTTACGGCGGCAACCGTATGAAGGGATGCTCCATGCCGGATGTCTTCAGGATGGACCAGCTCCGCGCCAGATGGATGAAGATAGAAGATGCTGTCTGGATGAGGACTTCACCGATTGGATGAAGATAGAAGAGGCCGCCAGGTGAAGACTTATTGCCGCATGGATGAGGACTTTGCCATCAGGATGGATCCTTCAAGAACTGTAAGTGGGGGGGGGGGGCAGAGCTTGCCACGCTACAAGGTAGATGCACCTCTAATGAGCTCCGTGAACCAAGTCTTACAAATGTTATTTTTTTGGGGGTCTAATTCTGATTATCACCACATCCCAACCATCTTTGACTCCAGAGTACCTCCTGCTGCAGGGGAGCAAAAGAAATGTATGGAAAGAGTGCTGCAACTTTCCTGCAAATACGGGCTCCTCCGGCTTCCTTTTGGTGCCTGTTAATTAGTTCACCCGACCCACTGATCAGACCTCCTGATCCCAGGCTCCAACTTTGAGCAAGTGATTGCCGGTACGCAACAGATCTGCACTGAGACGGATCCCAGAGGACCATAAAGTACCTGATTGAGTGTTGCTGATACCGGCTGTACACTCCAGCGCAAGCCGGTTCAGGGGAAGGCCTACACACCTCTAAGTCTCACAGTGTCACTGAGGACAGGCACGATCAACCTCCGGATCGCAGCAAGGAGCCTTGTGTCTCATCACAGCTGACAGGCAACACATCAGCCTGAATACTGGCCACACACTGCAGAAGAGGCCTCACTGAGGACGCTCTATAGCACACTTCATCTCTTATGTGAAACATTATTACTAAGCAGCCTGCCATATACTTCCAGCCCCTCTCCACATCTATAAGGCTCTTCCAGGATACTGGTGGTGCCTGTGGGACTTTTTAAGCTGACTCTTGGAGACACTTTTACCCAGCTAGAAGATCCTACATTGGAGCATCTCACCTCTACTTATTCAACCCTGATAAAAAGTTGTCTCTCAAGGCTTGTTTGCAGAAGAGGCCTAATACCTTCTTCTCTGGCCCTTAATTTTCCACTTCTGAGTCACACTTCCTCCGTGTTTAAAAGGACATTTTCTGTATATTGAAGCTGAAGTACCGTTTTATAACTGGTCATATTAGGGACTGACATTGGGGCCCTATTTCACATACCTCAATAAAATTCTCAGAAGAGCAAGGCCTGTACCTACTGCCCTCTCTCCTCCCTTTCCCATCGTCCCTTCTTGCCTACGGGTCATACCCCAAACTCCTTTTCCTGTACTGCTCAGAGAGAGCACCTTCTCCAGGAGAGAGGCAGATTGTCTATAACAACTAGGGATCACCCAAGCAAGTTATACCCCAAGAAACACACTTGTTAACTGCAACCTTACACATGACGCACATCCCCAGAATAGTATGATGTGCTAACTCTGTTTAACGATAACTTTATTAAGAAACACAACCCCAAAATATCTTGAAGTGCTAATTTTGTAACTTTAGGGGGGTGCCAGTCCTACTTCTCCACCTATAAGGGAGACCACCTACCCTATCAGCTCAAGGCGAAGCAGTACGCACTGGATGATGAAGCCCGAAAAAATAATTTATCAGACCACTTTCCAGAAAAAATTTGTACGAACAGGACATGTCTGATGATGACTCTAGAGAATCGATGATTTCCACTAAAGGGTCCGCAGAGCCAAGGGTCATTCATTAGAGAGCACTACCAATGTAAATTCCTCTATACTAAACTCATTAAAGAGTTGTCGGACAAGATGGACTCTCACTCATCTCTTAAACAAGAGCTTAAAATGTCGGTGTCAGAACTTAAGAGGGATATCTCCTCCCTTGGAGAAAGAACAGAAATCCTTGAGAGAAAACAGGAGGACCCCCATCTGGACTATTCCAACCTTCTTGCCTATACCCACTCTCTCTCTCTGGGATGATTTCAGACCTGGAATCCAAAATGGCGGCCTTGGAAGACAGCTCCCGCCGGAACAACATTAGGATCCATGGAACACCTGATCCCTAAATACCTGATGTACCTATTTAGAGAACTTTTGGGACCCATACAAGACCATGAGGCCTTGTGGACAGAGCCATAGGGCACTCTGGCTGAGAAATTCATATTCAGGATCCCAAAGAGATGTAATCATTAGACTGCATTACTACACTTTTAAAGAAAGAATACTTAGAGCGTCATTCCAGAACAAAAATCTTAAGGAGCCTTATCAATCCATTCAAATTTACCCAGACCTGTCCTCACATACTCTGTCTAAGAGACAATCCTTCCAGCAGGTTACCCAATGCTTACGCAAAAATAACGTCAAGGGGGCGGAGCCAGCGCTTGATGGAGATGGCTGCACATCTGGGAGCTCTGAGCTCCCTACAGGGCAAAATAGCCATTATATGTCCTAACGTTGATGTGAGGCTACTGTAGAGCAGCAAATTATATGGCTAAAGGAAGAGGATGCAACATGAAACCAAAGTCAGCTCTTGAAAGTGCTGCATGGAAGCTATCTACACAACGCGGGTAGGCCGCAGTCGACCGCAGCAATCTCAAATTCACTACCTGCTGTCAGTTCCACATTGATGTGTGTATTGTAAAACACCTTCAGACTGTAGGGGACGGCAGTGGAATGATAACAGCTGCACAGAACCAGGCCTAAAGGGACAAACACAGAGGAAAAATAAAACAAGGTAATGTGCTGAGTACAACTATGTAAGACCCTGAATACACCCAGCAGCCGTTACAAGCATGTAGGCAGCGCCACTGTCAATTTGCAATCCGCTGCTGAAATACAGCCAGTGGCAATTAATACCTCAGTACAGCAAAATAAATATATCTATAATGTGAATCCATACGGTCTTGGCTGGCTGAAAGATGCTTGATAAAAGAAAGGAAATGTTCGGAGCCAGCGGGAACATTAGCGGTCACATTCAGTTGCAGCTCCAGCAATAAGATGATTTAAACATCTACCATGGAACATTCTTAATGAACATAAAAGGTCTGGACAGACGCCTTATTTCCCTGGTGGTCATGCTACTGATCTTTGGTTTATAGCTGCAGACACGTGGCCCTACAGTGATCGCGATTGGGGACATTTTCACATACTGCGCAACGGAGGGAGAATGTACCAGTACAAGCAACCGCAAGTATTATCTGGCTTCCGCACGGACCTACCGTGGCTTACTGTATATCTCTGCGGTCGCATTGTTTAAGGCTAGTATTGAGCTGTAAATAGCGCAGAAAACGCTTTAAATTTGTTTTTTCTCCTTTAAACCACACTTCAAAGGTTCTATAGCAACTCATCATACCCTACTAGCTGAGTAACGCAGCTGCTCAAAGAAGATCATGACTCCATTACAGCCACGCTGGTAGGCGTCTTCTATCCTCTAAATACAGTCACTATTGATAATGTCTCTGTAGCCCTACGCTAACGGACAGTATGTATGGCGGAACTGTGAGACCCCAGCACTTACCATTAATCTATCTTGGCAATACTGAGGATCTTGGTAACAGGGAATTTATTGAGATAGAGCCTGCGCAAGCATTAAAGCTGATGCAGCTGAGCCGTATAGTCATGACTCCAGTTTCCAGGTCGAGAGACTGGCTTTTACTTCTTGCTTTAGGGGAGACTTGTGGATTACTCACGAACCATCAAGGATATTAAAGCGGGAACTGGCAATGGGGACAAAGCAGGATTTTGTGCTTAATACTAATGTCTGACTCTGCTTTTCTCCTGAAGCAATTTGGAACTTAGGAGACATGACGATGTTACCTTACTAGCAATGTACACTAACAGATTCAATGCCCTTGATGATCACAATTAGGTTTGCTTGTCATGCACTGATCTAATTCCTTGTGATACCCCATATCATGGCTCATAGACACAAAAATGTTCTGTCCTAATGTACCTTTAGCTATTTACTGTTTGAATGTTTTTTAGGATATTCCATATATATTTAAAAAAATCCTACGTAGACTAGTCTATAGCGGATCATTACACAGAATTAATATAATTGAAGTATGTACTATCCTAAGTTTAATGCTAACTATAACTTCACAGGTTAGAGTTTTCCAATGTCAGATGTACACTACATGGTAGTACCAATGCATATGTAGTTTGTAATTCCTTATCTCTCCAGCCCCCCCCAATACGTCATGTGTGGAAATACCTAGCATGTACGCATACTTATTGATTAAGATATGACAATGCCATTGAGCATAGTTATTATTCCCTCTCCGGCAATGTATTTGGGGAGGTACTATGTGTGCTAGGTACTTTAATTTTATTGACATGGAGTGGGTTTAAATGACAGTATGTTGAGATGGGAGATATGACAAGTTCTACATTTACTTACTCCTACACCTGTATGCTATGTGGAAATTTATAACTGACTCTAGAAACTATCATGTGTGCTAGGTCTCATGTGTGCTAGGTCTCATGTGTGCTAGGTATATGTATGCTAGGGTATCATGTGTGCTAGTATCATGTATGCTAGGTATCATGTGTGCTAGGCACCGCGCGTGATCGGCAAGGCGGGTGCTGAGTACGGTGTGTGCTGGTACAGTGTGTGCTGGGTACAGTGGGTGCTAGGTACAATGTGTGCTAGGTACAATGTGTGCCAGGTACCATGTGTGCTAGGTACCAGGTGTGCTAGGTGCCATGTGTGCTAGGTACCATGTATGCTAGGTTCAGCGTGGGTTAGGTACAGCATGTGCTAGGTTCAATGTGTGCTAGGTATCATGTGTGCTAGGTTCAACGTATCTAGGTACCCGGTGTGCTCGCAAGGAGGGTGCTGGGTACGGTGTGGTGCTAGGTACAATGTGTGCTAGGTAATCAGGTGTGCTAGGTACAATGTGTTCTGGGTACCAGGTGTGCTAGGTACAATGTGTGCTGGGTACAATATGTGCTGGGTACAATGTGTGCTAGGTACAATGTGTGCTAGGTACAATGTGTGCTAGGTATCATATGTGATAGGTACAATGTTTGCTAGGTTCAACGTGTGCTGGGTACCACGTGAGCTAGGTACGGTGGATGCTAGGTGCCATGTGTGCTAGGTACCATGTATGCCTAGGTACAATGGGTTGCTAGGTACAATGTGTGCTAGGTACAATGTTGTGTTGGGTACAATGTGTGCTAGGCTACAATGTGTGCTAGGTACAATGTGTGCTAGGTATCATATGTGATAGGTACAATGTTTGCTAGGTTCAACATGTGCATGGGGTACCGCGTGTGCTAGGCAAGGTGGGTGCTGGGTACGGCGTTGTGCTAGGTATAGCGTGAGCTAGGTACGGTGGATGCTAGGTGCCAAGTGTGCTAGGTGCCATGTGTGCTAGGTATAATGTGTGCTAGGTACAATGTCTGCTAGGGCACAATGTGTGCTAGGTACATTGTGTGCTAGGTGCCATGTGTTCTAGGTACCATGTGTGCTAGGTACCATGTGTGCTAGGTACCATGTGTGCTAGGTAAATGTGTGCTAGGTACAATGTGTGCTAGGTACAATGTGTGCTGGGTACAATGTGTGCTGATTACAATGTGTGACTAGGTACCAATGTGTGCTAGGTATCATATGTGATAGGTACAATGTTTGCCTAGGTTCAACGTGTGCTGGGGTACCCCGCGGTGTGCTAGGCAAGGTGGATGCTGGGTACGGCGTGTGCTAGGTATAGCCTGAGCTAGGTACGGTGGATGCTAGGTGCCATGTGTGCTAGGTGCCATGTGTGCAGGTTGCCCCTGTGTGCTAGGTGCAATGTGTGCTAGGTACAGTGTGTGCTAGGTACAGTGTGTGCTAGGTACAATGTGTGCTAGGTACAATGTTGTGCTAGGTGCCATGTGTGCTAGGTGCCATGTGTGCTAGGTACCATGTGTGCTAGTACCATGTGTGCTAGGTACCAATGCGTGCTAGGTACCGCGTGTGCTTGGCAAGGCGGGTTCTGGCTACAGCGTGTGCTAGGAATAGCGCTGAACCAGGGCTCATGTGTGCTAGGCATCGTGTGTGCTAGGTATCGTGTGTGCTAGGTATCGTGTGTGCTAGGTGCCATGTGTGCTAGGCATCATGTGTGCTAGGTATTATGTGTGCTAGGTATCATGTGTGCCCCTAGGTATCATGTGTGCTAGGTTCAACGTGGCTAGGTACTGCATGTGCTAGGCAAGGTGGGTGCTGGGTACGGCGCGTGTGCTAGGTGTAGCGTGAGCTGGGTACAATGGATGCTAGGTGCCATGTGTGCTAGGTACAATGTGTGCTAGGTATAATGTGTGCTAGGTACCCGCGTGTGCTCGGCAAGATGGGTGCCGGATACGGCGTGTGCTAGGTATAGTGTGAGCTAGGTACAGTGGGCTAGGTATCCTGTGTGCTAGGTTTAATGTGTGCTGATTACAGTGTGTGCTAGGTTCAGCGTGTGCTAGATTCAAATCCATTAATACATATTATTGCAAACTTATCCTGACTTGTTCTATGGAGCATTAAATGTAATCTATAAGTACCATCTCCCCCCCTCCTCCTATTCAGAGCCCACACTAGGGTTCAATCTTGGTGAACTATTTTCACCACAAATCCCTGCAATTTTTTATGATGTATCAATATTTTGACAGCTATTGCAACCGGACCTGCGTGTCGATCCTTTTGTTTGTGTATGTTTGAACAGGGGGTCCTGCGTGTCCCCAGTGTTACCTTTCATATTAACACCAAATAAAAATTTATTTAAAATAAATAAATAAATAACGTCAAATATAGATGGGACCTTCCCAGTTAAATTATTTTTTCAACTGGATGATCGCTCTTACCTCCATCTCTACCACCAGATCAAGGGATCAAACTTCTACTCTCTACAGGTCTGCTTCACAATGTGAACACACCCAAAGATCAGTGACGTGCAGTCACAGGAGGCAGGGGAGGCAGTGCCTACCCTCGTCCAATGAGGGAAAAGATTTGTAATTAATATATTTATTAAAAAAAAAATCATGTTTATTATCTCATTAATTTTTTTTTTTTTACCACCCTCGCGCCCCAAGGGTACCCCCCCCCACCCCCACGGCGAGCCGCGATACTCATCTCATTTTATTGCATTTTCTACTAGTAGTGTTACTTAGTGTAGTGTGTGACGCGTAGTACGTTAGAATAGACACACTGACAGTAGACTTTGCGCATCGCGCTGTCACCGGACCGCATGATGATCCCATCCATTGTTGCGCAATTAGGAGGCCAGTGAGCCGTTCATCTGCCCCTCATTATTGCGCAACAATGGATCTTAAAGCTGCGCCACCCAGTGGTGAGTCGCCCGGGCCTGTACAAGCTCAAATGGAGGCGGTTCTCAAAACCGCCTCCATGATGAGCTAGGTCACTTCAGCCAATCACAGCATGCCATTGCCTGCAGGGCTGCTGATTGACAGGTGGCCTGGGCCATGTGACCATTGACCGTTGCGTTGCGCGCGCTGAGAGTAACAGTGGCGGGAAGATCAGTGGAGGGAGAGCAGCTCAGAGAGAGTGTCTGTCTGCGTGCCCGACTGCCGTGCTGCACTGCTGCCTAAACTGCCCCACTTGCCGCTGTCAGTGACTGGGTGGCTGGACTGGAAGGAGCCGAGAGCGAGACTGTCACAGTGTCACTGAGGAGGAGACTCTAGGAGGAGAGGACTGGAGTCAGGGACAGGACGACGACGGAGGAGCGGAGCAGAGCCGGTGCCACGACGTGGGAGGTGACCCGGGCGGACCCGGTGTAGGAGTCAGCCATCTCTCTGAGTCGGTTGTGGTGGTGAATGTGTTATGTGTCAGTCTGACAGTGACAGTGACACAGTGTGATCGAGTCATCGACCGACCGTGGTGGTGTGGATGGAATCATCATTCTTCCTGATCCTATCTTCTTATTCTCATCAGCCAGGTAAGGAAGGAAAATACCAAGAACATTTACTGTCCTGGTTATTGTTAACCAACCTATATTAAAAATGTTGAACTGTTCATAATGTGGTCTGGGGACTGGGTAGTGTGGATAGGGTAGGCAATGGCATTGGCATATACTGTAGTGGTGGTAGACATTTTTATTATAAATAAATATTTTTATATACATATTAATATAATTTTATTAGATAGAAGACAAATAAATAATTATTAACAAACATACATATAAATTATATTTAATTTGATTAAAGTAATCTAATCTCTTATTTAAGATTATTTATTTTTCTTTTTGAATACTTTAAGTGTTAAGCAATAATTATTAGTAATACTTAACACTTAAAGTATTCAAAAAGAAAAAATAAAAAATCTTAAGTAAGAGATTAGATTACTTTAATCAAATTAAATATAATTTATATGTAGTAATTTGTTAACAATTATTTATTTATGTCTTCACTTCAAGTCAATCTATATTATGTAAATAAAATTATATTATATGTATTACTATTAATAATAGGAATTAGGAAATATTACCAACCAGTGAACTGTGAGCACATAGTGGTGTATAAATAACGGTATTTTTATTAAATAAAAAAAAATCAATATTGTGCAATAATATCTAAAAAAAGCAGACAGTTATGTGTATAATTATACGTGTTCATGATACTATCCATTCAGATGGCTGCTGACATATTAGCTATTATTGGAGCCCTTCTTAGTCCTCAGAGTGTGTGCATCCCAGCAGCCCTGAATTTGCACTTTTGCAGAAGTGCAAGAAACTTAGGTCAAAGTAACTAACTAGTAATGTAATTGAACTAGATCTGATAGAATCATTATATATTATGATCAATTTCTCATAATTATAAATTAAGGTTAAAGGCTTTTTTTCCTCACTGACACTGACTGACATACATTCCGGGCTGATTAGTTAAAGGGACATGAAACCCACATTTTTTCTTTCATGATTTAGAAAGAGAATGTAATTGTAAAATATTTCTAATTTACTTCTATTATCTAATTTGTTTATTCTCTGATATTCTTTGCTGAAAAGCATATCTAGATATTCTCAGTAGCTGCAGAATCCGATTGGTTACTGCACATAAAGCCTCATGTGATTGGCTCACCCATGTGCATTGCTTTTTCTTCAAATAAGGATATTTAAAAAATGAAGCAAAAATAAATAATAGAAGTAAATTGTAATGTTGTTTAAATATGTATGTTCACTTCTATCTGAATCATTAAAGAAAGATTTTGGGTTTAGTGGCCCTTTAAGTATTCTTTCAT